>NC_055993.1:85095971-85238471 GCF_018446385.1 Zingiber officinale | reverse complement strand
TTAAATTTTTGTTTATTTTTTGATTATTTTATTATTATATTTATAGATTTATTTTTTATTATTATATTTATGAAATGAATATTATATTTATGGATTATTTTTTTATTATTATATTTATGGAAATTATATTTATAGAAGAGAGCTGCTTTCCCCCCCTTACACACACCCCCTCCACCTCCTCTCTCGCTCTCCCTGCCAAAAGACGCATGTAGCCTCCTCTTTATTTTTTTAAATTTTTTTATTTCATTTAATTCTCATTTAGTTTTAATTTTTAATTAATTTTATTTAAAAATAACTCTCATACAATTATATTTTTAATTTTATTTAGTTTTATTTTTTAATTAATTTAATTAATTATTTTTTATCAATACTTTATTTTTCAATTTTATATAAATTTTATTTAGTTTTTATTTTTTAATTAATTTAATTTATTATTTTTTTCATAATACTTATATTTTTTCAATTGATTTTTTAAAATTTTATTTTTTAATTAATTTTTTAATCAATTTCTTTATCAGTTTTATATTTTTCAATAATTTTTGTTACATGTTTATAATCTTTTATTTATTTTTAGTTTATATTTAAAACTAAAAAAAATACTACCAATTAATAATTAACACATTCATAACTTAGGAATAAATATATTTTTTTTTCAAATGAAGAGTACATGTAATAATACAAAAAAAACATAAAAACATATAAAAATAGAAATCTTAATCAATATTGCCTCCAAATTCTACTCCCGATGCGTTTGGTGGTGGTGCACCTATTACTTCGTACTACAAATGAGCGCGTGTCCTGTAACGAGTGACTCATTTAAAGGGAGAGAAAATTAAGACATGTGTTAATAGTTGGATGCGGGTAATTTAAGTGTCAAATTAGGAATGTAATTTAAAGGAAGGGAGTAATTTAAAAATTATATAAAATAAAAAAAATTAAAAATTTGATAAAAAAATAATAAACAAAATTGATTAAAGAAATAAAACTAAATAAATATTAAAAAATAATAAATAAAATTAATTAAAAATAAAACTAAATAAAAATTAAATAAAATTAAAAAAATATAAGTATTAATGAAAAAATAATAAATAAAATTAATTTTAAAATAAAACTAAATTTTTTTAAATAAAATTTAATATATATATAAGTATTAATGAAAAATAATAAATAAAATTGATTAAAAATTTAAACTAAATAAAAATTTTAAAATATATAAGTATGAATGAAAAAAAATTAAAAATAAAATTAATTTTAAAAATAAAACTAAATAAAATTAAACTAAATAAAAATTTAAAAATATATAAGTATGAATAAAAAAAATTTAAAAAAATTAATTAAAAATAAAAAAATAAAAATATAAGTATGAATTAAAAAAATTAAAAATAAAATTAAAAAATAAAAAAAACAAAAAAGATAGAGGGTAGAATGGTCTTTTGGCAGGAGAGAGAGAGGAGGGGGGTGCGCGTGTCAGGAGGGGGGAAAAGTAATTTGCTTTATAGAATGGGTAGAAAGAGAGATTAAAAAAGTAAGTGAATAATTTTAAAATTTTTTATTATTTTTTAAGATTATTATATTTATGAAATAAGTGAAAGATGAAAAAATAAAAACAAAAATGGTAGGAGAGTAATTAAAAAAGTATTATTTTAAAAATTATTTTTAAAATAGAAATTTCATTTAGAATAAATCGATCCGGTTAGACCTGGGCGAGCCCAGTTTGGTCTGCATTATGAATCCGTACTAGGGAAAGTTACGGATGGGAATCTGAACCATTCGTTATACTATCGGACGGACCTTGTTCCAATACTCCGCCCTTCGGTTCTCCAACTCGGGTCCTGTAGCTATATATTTAGGGTTCAGCCCACATCGGCGCAGTTACTTTCTCTGCAAGCCGGGAAAGCGAAAGGAAATCAAAGCGGAGCAGAGCAGAGAACGATCGGCATGGCTCCCGAGCCTGAGGACGAGATCAACGAGAAGAACCCTCGTCCCCTTGACGAGGATGACATCGCCCTCCTCAAGACCTACGTGAGTATCCTCTTCCTCGTTTCACTCTTCGAGATCTCATCTAACCATCGTTTCCACGTCCTCTTGTCTCTTCTTATCGCTGTTGGAGTACAAATTTGGATTTTTTTTTTACCTTGGTGTGAGCCAATCAGTTCTTGGCATTTGTAGCTAGGTGTGATTTAGGTCTGTCCTGTTGCCTTTAGTTCATGATTTTGGTAGTGGTGGATCCATTTCTTGTATATCATTGTTGCTTTGTTCGAGTCTAAAGTTAAACTTTTTAATTTGCGATTTAGGGTTTTCTATTGAGAAGTTCCAAATAGTACCTTTGTTCGTTGCTTCCACAAAAAGTATCCTTTTTAGGGCTGGTATGGATCAGGGGACAAATTACCCTAGTTATTTGAGCGAAGACTATAGTTATGTGATTAGTTGAGGTAGTTTTTAATTCTTATTATCTTAATTTTATGGACAGAATTGTCGTCTGTAGAAAATAATATTCAAAATTGACGTTCTTCAGCTATTGAATAGAGATTTTTTCCCGTTTTGTTGGTCTCGTAGTTTCTATATTTCTTTGTTTTGCATTATACTTCGTGTTGGATTCCTGTTGTTGATTATTGCTTACTTTGGCGTGTTGATTCCTGATGCCGATGTTGTTTACTTTGGATCGAGGATCCCTAGGTTTGGCTCCATGTGTTTAAACATGATATTCCTGTTCTTATTGAGTTTGATAACATTTCATGGCAGGGTTTGGGACCTTACTCCACAAACATTAAGAAGGTGGAAAAAGAAATTAAGGAATTGGCCAAGAAGGTTAATGATTTGTGTGGTATGTGTGCAAATGGGTCTATTTCTCTTAGTTATACCTCTATAAATATTTCTAAACTACTAATCGTTTGTTTTAGTTTGCTTTATCTTTTTTGTTGGAAAATATTGTTGGTGAGTAAACAAAATTCCATATTCGATCTATTGATAGCGTTATGTATAATATAAATGAACCTAGATTGGTAGCTTGTCAGTTTTGATACTTCTATTGCTGCCATTAGTTAAGCAATGTTGTGAAGCATTTGGATTTCAATCAAATGATAAGGCAAACTTTTGGTCAACACGTTAGTCAATATGGCATGATTAAATTTTTGTTTAATGGTTTTAAGCAAGTCATATATAGTTCAGAATGGGATCATAGCATTATAGTTAATCCCAAATGGTTGGAGCATATGACTTGCTATTGGATCTAAACAACATTGTTTGATATGAAATGTATAGCCTCCAATCAGAAAAATCTATCATGCAAAATCAAATTTTGTTATGTGATTCAAACATAGAAAACCACTAAATTCATACAGCTTCCAAAAGAGATCATTTCAATTACTGCCAATTCTTGAGTATTTAATATTAAGTTGAAAATCCTGGCTCCCAGCTATTTGGGTTGGCAATATGAATCTTTTTTGCCTTTGAACTATATGGTTACGATATATTGCTAGCTGAATTGAAGGGGAATTTTGGCGCAATTATAAAGTTGCTGCCATATGACTTGATGGTCATGAGTTCGAGTTGTGGAAACAACCTTTTGCAATGTAGGGTAAGACTGCGTACAATAGACCCTTCTCAGGGATCGACTGGAACTTCGTGCACTAGGCTGCCCTTTTATGCAATTATATAGTACACATATTAAGGGGGCGTTTGGTTCTTTCCTATGAATAGGAATCAGAATGAGAATCATTGTATTGTGGAATGGAAATGAGTATGAGCATGAATATCACTCTTAAAAGCAATGTTTGGTTAGTTGTATATTTTCTATCGGAATAAATTAAAATTTTCTTTTTTACCCTTAAAGGAAAATAAGAGAAAAAATTAGATGTGAGAGAAAGATGATTGTGAGAGAAAAATATGATGAAAGAGAATGATGAGAGAGAAAGTATGATGAGAGAGAAAGTGTGATGAGAAATAATGAAGAGAGAGAAAGTGTGATGAAAAATGAGAAGAGAGAGAGAGTGTGATAGGAGAGAGCATGTTGAGAGAAGATGAGAGAGAAAATATAATGTTAGAGAAAGGTTGATGGGAGATGATGAAGAGAGAAAATATGATGTGAGAAAAAAAATGAGGAGAGAGAGTGTGATGAGAAAAATTGAGGAGAGAGAAAGTAGGATGACAGTGAGTGTGATGGGAGAGATTGAGGAGAGAGAAAGTATGATGAGAGAGAAAGTGTGTTGAGGAAAAAAAAGAGGGAGTGTGACAAGAGAGATTGAGGAGAGAAAGTGTGATGAGAGCGAAAGTGTGATGAGAAAAAAAGAGAAAAGAGAGTGTGATGGGAGAGATTGAGGAGAGAGAAAGTATGATGAGAAAAAAAAGAAGGAAGAGAGTGCGATGGAAGAGATTGAGGAGAGAGAAAGTATGATGAGAGAGAAAGTGTAATGAGAAAAAAGCGGAAAGACAGTGTGTGATAGGAGAGATTAAGAAGAGAGAAAGTGTGTGATAAAATGATGAGAGAGAAAATATGATGAGAGAGAACAAGGAGAGAGAAGTGATATGAAAGAATAAATAAATAAATATATTTTGATATTTGATATTAAGGGAGAAAATTTTAGTTTTAGGTCAAGGATATTTTTAGAATAAGGGAATATTATGATTGATGAAAATAGGGTAATGACTCATTGAAGGGGAGGTATATGAGAATTATCCAATTTTAAGGATTCATTTCCTTATTTGTATTCCTATTCCTATAATCCAAACATTAACAATGACAATCAATGATTCCCATTCCCATTCCCCACTCCTATTCCCCTAAACCAAACGCCCCCTAAGTGATTGTTGTTCGATTAGATATTATCGAGCTTCTTATACTTGTTGTTTGCAGTGATCACTGATTCCCTACCTTCACACCTAGCCGCCTCTCTCTTAAATCTCCAAAGTGTCACTGAACTCCACTGCTAGCCATGTGAAAGTCACATGCAAGGCCTTGTGCAAACCATTATCTCGAGTTTTACTACCTGCTGTTTCTACTCTGGCCTCCCTGCTTGCATCATGGAGACTTGATTTTGTTCAATACTGGCTGAAACTTAAATTTGTGTTACCTGATATGGGCAATGTATTGTTGTTACCGGGTGATGTAGGAGAAATGGATAATTTTCTTTGTGCTAACTTGGCATTTGTGTCAGTTCATTGTTGGAACAATATGTTTTGCTTGACTTACACAATTCTAATATATGGTTTGTCATCTTCTGAACTTGGTCTGACAGAACTAACTAAATGAGATCAGCTGAGTTTATTGCTGTTTCATAGGGTCATTAAAACTGGTTTCAAGAGTCCAGCTTGTTTTTTGTAGGGTAATCAAATATGCTCGGTTAGGTTGGGACTCCTCTAAAATTGGTTGATATTCTGAAGAATCTTCTAATATTTTTTTTGTTTCTAATATTTTATGATAAATTGTTCATCTTGGTAACTGACATTATACCAGCTATGTGAGAGAAGTAGAACAACAAATTTGGGTAGGTGTTGGGATGTTTAAATTTTGATGATGTATTTCTTACTTCCATTTCTAGATGCCATCATGCTTTGCGCTTTCACATTACATAGACATTGTTCCTGTTTTTAGATTTATTTAAGTTGTTTTATAATGAATATTTTTGCCATTCTTAACCTCACTAATCCAATAACAGATCCCATGGTTAGCTCTTAAGCCAATTGTACTTGACTGTAAATCATCTTAGTTTCTCACCTGAAATCTTATTACAAAAATTCTTAAATGTTAATGTTTTGTAATTCTTTTAAGGTTGTTAGATGAATATTTTCTCACATTTATGCACCTATGCTGTTTTTAACAATTGAATAGAAATAGTTATTACTTGTTGGCTCATCAAGTCTCTGTGTAGCTTACTCAATTCCTGGATCTTAAGGCTTATCAGAATGCTTTATATAAAACGTATCGCCAAAATTATTTTTTGTCTTATAGACACATGGTCAGATTTTGAGACGATTTAGCACAACATCAAGATAAGAAGTGAACATATATGCAGGTTTTGAGGATTCGGCATAACATCAAGATATCTAGTGAACAGATTTAATTAGCAGTCCTGATGTATGCTTTTAATGTATTTTGTTTTGTTTAATTTTTCAGTAGGGTGAGGTTACTGAGGCGTTTCACTCTGTCACCTTGGATACTTAATAGTGCACTTTGCCAATGTAACCACTTAGCGAATTTTTATATTGAACTGTTCTCATTCAATTTACAGTCGATTTTGCAGTTTAATTTCATATGCTACTACCATTAGTTTTGTTTCAATAAAACCAAATTTTAATTGTAAATTATGATGAGTAATAACTTCATTTTTGATGAGGACCGCACTTGTTTGGGTGTGTATTGATTAATTCACTATCTTCCAACAATAGGAATCAAGGAATCTGATACTGGTCTAGCTGCACCAAGTCAATGGGATTTAGTCTCCGACAAGCAAATGATGCAGGAAGAGCAACCTCTTCAAGTAATCATATTCTTGATCTCTCTCTCTCTCTCTCAAGTTGACTCCATCTTATTAAATGTTTTTTTTATATAATTTTAGATTTTTTAGTTTTTTTAACCTTTCCTTGTTTACTAAGAAAAGAACGGTATAATTCTATTTAAATTCTATAATGCTTTATAATGTTAAGCAATTAATGCACCAACAAAATCAATACCTTTTTTTACTCTTATAAAGTTGTGATCCACACGAAAAAATTTTCTTAGCTGTTTGGATTAGATCAAACAATCTATGACAACAGATGCACACTTAATGCAATGAATCATGTTTTTTCTGCTTTGTTTTAACCCAACAAAGTAATTGATGCACTCTTTAATCAACCAATTATGCAGAGATATGAATTTGATTATTTGAAGGAAACACTTTCCTATGCTTCAGCTTCCCATTCATTTGTTTTTTCCCCTGCAATTAAACAAATAGGATTTTTAAATACACAATGCACGGGTTACTTTTAATAAATTAATAGGAAACTAAAAAATTTATGATTATATTTTTTACCATCGATGAGAATGATGAGCATTCAATCTTTGGTCCCCAAACCAAGATGTGTGCTATCACAGTCATCAAAATAGAAATACTAAGAAAAATATACTTCAGAATGCACGGGCAAGGCTGCTGTATATATATATATTGTTAGTTTTCTTATTTTGTTGTTTATTTCTCTTGAAGGTTGCAAGGTGTACTAAGATTATCAGTCCAAACACAGAAGATGCTAAATATGTGATTAATGTCAAGCAGATAGCTAAGGTATATTTTATGCCTTTTTTTTAAAATTTTTTATATATAATTTCAGACTGTCTGAGCTCAGATTAAACATATTTTATTTCTCTTGAATGTATGATGTAATCTCTCTCTCTTGTGTAGTTTGTTGTTGGACTAGGAGACAAAGTCTCCCCGACTGACATTGAAGAAGGGATGCGTGTTGGGTGAGGAAAATATTTCAATATGAATTTTGTTAAGCTTTACAGTTGATTGGTGTATTATGTAAACCTGATAGAGTTACAAGGGAGTTTTGCTCTGTAATTTGCTACATGTGTGTCATGTTCTCTTCACTTTCTAATACAGGGTTGATAGGAACAAATATCAGATTCAGATTCCTTTGCCTCCGAAGATTGATCCGAGTGTAACAATGATGACTGTTGAGGAGAAGCCTGATGTCACCTACAACGATGTAGGTGGATGCAAGGAGCAAATTGAGAAGATGCGAGAAGTGCGTTTGTTTACCAATAATTTTATAGCTGTGTTTAGATTTTGTTATTTATTATGCAGTATTTTTGTTATCCAACAATAACATTTCGTATTTTTTTTAAGATTTGATTTGTAGTTGATGCATGTAAGTTAAGGTCATTAGATTGGATTATACCAAATCGTTATCAGCTTCCTCATTTGCACTATCTGTGGCCATATTCTTTAGGTTGTAGAGCTTCCCATGCTTCATCCGGAGAAGTTTGTCAAATTAGGGATTGATCCTCCAAAAGGTGTGCTCTGTTATGGCCCCCCTGGAACTGGAAAAACACTATTAGCAAGAGCAGTAGCCAACAGAACAGATGCTTGTTTTATTCGTGTAATTGGAAGTGAGCTTGTTCAAAAGTATGTTGGAGAAGGTGCAAGGATGGTTCGTGAACTTTTTCAGGTAATCAACCTTCCATGTCAATTTGTGTCGTTTCTTGTCCATCTATTGGTATGTGTTTTTTTGTTGGCTATTTCTATTATGTTCTAAACACTTTTTTCCCTATAGATGGCACGATCAAAGAAGGCTTGCATTGTCTTCTTTGATGAAGTCGATGCAATTGGTGGTGCTCGGTTTGATGATGGGGTTGGTGGTGACAATGAAGTTCAGCGTACCATGCTTGAAATTGTTAATCAGCTTGATGGTTTCGATGCTAGAGGAAACATTAAAGTTCTCATGGCTACCAACAGGTATGTTAATGAACTGAATTGGGCATATGGTCTAGGCTTCCAAATACCAATTTATATTATAAACCTACTGTTTCTGTTGCATCTGTGGCAACAGATTATCATAGTGGTTATACTGCCCAAAGACTCAAATTTGATTCCTTTTACGTATCTGAAGTTCCAAATCATTCATTTTCATCTGAAATGTTAAAACTGGGGTAGCTTGTATTTAGAGTGATTTTGTGTGTGTGAGAGTGAATGAGAGAGAAGAAATTGGGTTTGTCTTGATTTAGGAGTGCCAATATTTCAATAAGCCTATTCAGAGATTGCCTTGTGGGCTCTCTGGCTGAGTTAATTCCTGAAGTGCAGCTGTTAATTGATGTCTTCACTTCAGTCATTTGGCTAATAAATTTGTTTGCAAGACTATGTAGCATCATAAATGCTTCAAGTGATGGTATTAATAGTTGTCCTATATTATTAAGACATACGATCTTTTATTAATCGATATCCATCTCCTGCAAATATTGCAGGCCTGATACTCTGGATCCTGCACTGTTGCGTCCTGGACGGTTAGATCGAAAGGTTGAATTTGGCTTACCTGATTTGGAGGGTCGGACACAAATATTCAAGATTCACACCAGGACAATGAACTGCGACAGGGATATCCGGTTCGAGCTTCTTGCTCGTCTCTGCCCCAATTCCACTGGTGAGAAATACTTGCTTCAAGTCTAAGACTTCATGATTATACTTAAAATACAGGACACAATAAGTGCAGAAAATTACTTTTTATTAATTTCTCCAGAAAATGATTCTTCATTTCTTTATTTGTCAATGAGGATGATCTAGCTTTGTGAGGCAAAAAAACATTCAACAGTCTACAGAATTTCTGCAGGATTCTATTAGAATTTTAAAATCTTGCACTTGTATTCGTGTTGTCGGATAGATTTGTTTTAAGTGCATAAACATCTGGCAATATCTCTTGCTGCTTGCAAATCTCAGTCGATTGTTGTTTTAAATGTAACTTCAAATCCACGTTCAAGTTTCATGCTAACGGTGTTTGTTCTTTAGGGGCGGATATAAGAAGTGTCTGCACGGAAGCTGGGATGTATGCCATCCGAGCAAGAAGGAAAACTGTCACAGAGAAAGATTTTCTTGATGCAGTGAATAAAGTCATCAAAGGCTACCAGAAGTTTAGTGCTACGCCCAAGTACATGGTCTACAACTAAGTATTGCCTTTAAGGCCATCATTTGGTTAACTGCGAGATGCACACTATCAATTAAGTTCCTCTATTTTTTAGAAGGAGAATGTAACTTCAGATTGCAGTTGCATAAATGTCTTGCAAGTGTACTGCCTGTCTAAAGAATTTCCCAAGAGCACTATATTTGTTGTAATTCCAGAGATTTACTAGTTATGAATCTCAAGTCAGGGTGATTTTAATTCTACAAAAATGAATTTGTTCATTTTTTTTTGTCAGTTCTAATTCTTTTCCCGTAAAAGAATGTTCCATGGCTATGCCAACTTTTATGCAATCAAGTAAGAGTAACTCCCCTTTATGATCCACCCTCCTGAGTAAATACAATATATTCGTCTCTAATGTTTGTCAGTTTTTTTCGTGATCAACACGGAGGAGGTAAATTATAATGATTAAGAATGTTAAATTATAATGATTGAGAATGCAAGTAACAGGTGGGGGTAAGTTTACATGGATTGTAGGAATTTTCTCTTGAGTAAATACGAGGCTAGAGACATTGAACCTGATGACATTTTGAGTTTTTGTTCCTCGTAATCTTTAACAGTGTAAGATCTCAAGTGAAAGTCATTCGCATTTAGAAGAATGATATCTCAGATCCAATGTGTGAAAAAATAGAACGACAAAGGACAGGAAGCATGGGAGCTAACAGTGATGGTGCCCATTTGTGTTGAAGCCCGTGGAAGCAGAGCAGTGATTGCCATTGGAAGCCTACAACTGCTTTTTTCAAACAAAAGCACAGAAATTGCACCAGTAAACAAATACAGGGCAATTATCTGAATCCCTGACCCTCTATGTTTGAAAAAAAAAATTTGTCCCAACGGAATTTTCATCCGACAAAAAAGCTTGAGTGATTATAAAATTTCACCAAACTCCAGCAAACATTTCAACTTTATTGAATTGTATTGCGAAAGAATCACTTCCAATGTTCACAGAAATCCTTAATCTAGCAAGTATTGCGATTGTATAATTGGATCAAGAACTCTCATGTTACCAGGTAAATTGGCCCAAAAGGTTTGGCTCCCAAAACTTGGTTTTGATGCTCCAAGCACTTGTAAGGCACCTCACTGTCTTCTTCTGCCATTGAGGGAGTGAAACAAGAAGAAAGAGTCCCTGAAGGAGTGAGCCTAACTCTTTTCTGAAGAAGGTGAGCAAACAATCCACCGGAGCATGAAAGCTTCAACGGCTCGGTCCTTACTGGTGCTTTTTCCTCTTCTCCACTCTTTTGTTTGAACGTGAGCAGGAAGGAGACAATTCTTCTCCATGTCTTCTTCTTCTTCTTCTCTGCGTCTCTCATTTGCATGGTTTCTGTTCTCATCTAAGAACTTGCAGAAAGAGAGCAGTTTTGTTGTTAAAAGAAAGAAAAAGAAGAGAAATGATGGCTGAAACATAATTGTAGCAGATTCAGTACCTTTGAGACAGCCAACTTTGTGTCATTACAAGAACTTAACTGCTCACGACCCAAACAAGAAAGAACTAATGCCAGTTCAACCAAAAACAGAAGTAAAATCAAGATGTGATTATAACATTCATTTTATAGTCTTTATTGAAAAGGAGATATTACAGATCATAGTCACTATTAATAGTCTGGGAAAAAAATAGCAAGAAATGTTTGGAAAAAGAACAAGAGAAGTAATTAATAGTACCAGTTGAGCATTGACTTGAAGTTGGGATCAACAATCAATGACTTGGTACTGGAGGAAACATGTGAACAATGGTGTCGATGGTGCCTAAATCTTTGGCAGCTTCTGAGTTTGTAAACAAAATGGTGATTCGGTGACAAGAAATAAATCATGTGAACAAACACTGCGCAGTGAGGCACATCAAGAGAAGAATGTGGAGAACAAGATCTGAATTTAGTGCATCTTGTGATCGTCCTTATTATTGTTATTTTTTATTTTTATTTTTTAGCTACCACTATCCTTTCTCTTTGGTGTGTTCTTCCAACATAGCACCAAATTATATTCTCGTTATGGAATCTATGGTATTCTATGAATGATTAATTATTCAACAAATCTCGTCCTTTTTTTGTGTTCTTCACCCAACCAAGCAGGCAACGTGGGAAATACAGCAGGTAAATCTTTTACTAACTTGCTATTTTGTTTTTTTCCTCCCTTCAATCTTGACAAGTTTCTGTTTGTATATTGTGATTTTAAGCACTTGGACCTAACAAAGGCACGGTTAATGTGAGATTAATTACAGCCCACAATAATTTTGCTATTAAGAAATTAAACCTCTATTAAGTGATCTATTTTTTTTTTTTTGATAATTTAGGTATCTAGTTCTTACGATCGACCTGGTCCCACGAAAATTTTCCACCAACTATCAGGAAAATCGGAAAGCGCTCGCGATGGTTCATCCTGATTGTTAGAATTCTTAGACTTATCATTCCACTTAACGAAAATTCTTGCAATGCGCCATAATTGAGAATTGAACCTTAAATGTCTAGTTAATCGTTGAAGAGCCTTAACCGTTGCTAATCTCGGGGCATCCAATTAAACGATCTAATGTTTGATGCATGAATATAGATTTAAATTATTAGATATGAATTGAATGTGTAATCCGTAACATTGATGCACTATTAACCTAACTGAATATCTTCTGGCTTCCAGCTTTTAGTTTAATAAAATATATATTGAACATGAAGCTACGAGGTTCCTGATGGGCACAAGGTAGAATTAAAGCCATTAAAGACTAGAAAATAGATGTCGGATTATAACTTCATAAGTTGACCAAAATACATAAAAAATATCAAACTAAAAAGTCTTTACTGATGAGATTGACTGGCTTAGTAGAAAAGCATAGAACTAGAGATATTCTCATGTAATCATGGTAGTTCGTACACTGAAATACATATAAAATATCGAACTAAGAAGTCATTATGGGTGAGACTGTCTAGCTCAGCAGAAGAACATAGAACTAGAGACATTCTCATGTAATCGTGATAGTTCGGACACTAGAATACATACGAAATATCAAATTAAGAAGTCATTGTAAGTATTCCGGATTAGTTTTGATGTGGTCAACTAACTGAAGTTAAATCCTGTTGGATTTTAATCCTTGTGTCTAAATGTATAGGACCTTAAAAACATAAGAATTCGAGCGGAAGATGCAGCGGGCGAGAAAAAATGCACGAGAAGTGAGCCGACAAGCTCGATTCATCCGAGTGACAAGAAACTACGGAAGGGTACACCGATGGAGCGAGAAAGACGTGTGTGGTGCTTCCAAGGGACGAGAAGCCGAAGCGGAAGACTGCTTGAGGAGAAAAGGTCGGAGTTGAGTTCGGGTGAGCTTAACTCTAGATGACCGGAGAATCACTCAAGCGACCGGAATAGAAGCCGGACAAGTCAACGCGAAGTTGACTTGTCCAGGCGCCTGGACCAAGTCTAGACCCCCATACTCTAGGCGCCCGGACCACCCTAGTACCAATCAAGGCGCCTCTTCAAGCTGTTGTAGAGTTGATAAGTCTTGGGTTCACGTTAGCAACACTCCAAGCGCTCAGACTAGTCCAGGCGCCCAGGCAGGGATAAAATTTTATCTCCAAGACATTACGAAACTGATAAACTTGCACCGCTGGGGCCACCTGGATCGGGTTCATGCGCCCGAAAGTGCCACATCTTCAAAATGAATATTTCGACTAGTGAGCTATAAATAGAACCCTAGTCCAATACAACAACTTGTAATAAATTTCTATACTCTTTACTAGGGTTCTCTACTTTCAACGAAGGAGATTCTCAAAGAGTTTTCACTTGCCTTGGATTAACAACCACCTAGATTATAACCAAGTAAATCCTGCATTTTTTTTATGTTATTGATTAATTTATTTATAATTATTTAACTGTTTATCCTGAATAGTTTGAAAAGTAAGAGATTTTTCTAATTATATTTTTAGGGGCTATTCACTCCCCTCTAATCGGCCTCACCAGGATTAATAATTGGTATCAGATCCCGAGCGCCATAGGAGGACTAACTGTCGACTAAAGCAACAAGAGATGACCGCTAGCATCTACCCACCAGTGTTCGAGAGGGAGTTCGTATTTTGGAAGTGACGTATGGAGGTATTCTTCAAAACCGACTTCAATATTTTATTAACCATTAAATTTGGTTTTGAAGTGCCCAAAAGTCAAGATGGAAAAGAACTTGAGGAACATTATTGGATTAACAAGCAATAGAAAGAATTTATGGCAAATGGTAAATTCAAGTTTCATCTTCTGAGTGTGCTACCTGTTCAAGAACTCGAAAGAATTAGCCCCCACAAATGTGCAAAAGAATTTTGGAAAAAAGTTCTTGGAACTCCACGAATAATCAAGAAAAGAAGAATCTGACTCTTCGATGGACGTCACTTCATCATCAGAGGAATTTGATATTGAGGAGATCACCAACACAACAGTAATAGCCGAATACCTATCTAAAGACGAAGCCACTTCTGAGGAGAACATTGATGAAAGGGGAGCATCTACCGATGAGTACGACGTGGTAAGTTAGGTAAGTAAGCTTTCTTCAGATAAATTTTATGAGTGTATTAAAATGCTAAGTAGATTTTTGTGCGAAACTAGATCTAAATATCTAAAATCAAAGGAAGATCAAGAAGGCATAGTTGAAAATTTTAACAAACTCAAGGATGAAAATGAAAAATTAAAAGATCAATGAGAACAATTGAAAAAGAACTTAGCATGTTCAAACTTGAATATTTTTCGTGTTAAATACAATAGAGGGTTAAATTGGTATTTTAGATTTTACAAGTGCTAAATTAGAAAAATTCCTAGAAATTATATACCACAAAAATTTCTGATAAATCCAGTAGATTGAAACTTATATTGGGTTCCTAACTCATGTCTAACTTGATTAAAATTAGTTTTTATACGAGTCTTGAGTTTAATTTACTTTAATTTTAAATATCGTTTACAAAATTAATTAGTTCATATACCTATTGTTAATTTTTTCCATTAAAATTTTTTATATGATAGTGAAGTATATTTTATGTTAGAATAATTTCTTAATAATTTCTTTTAGATTTTTTTTTGACAATTATATAATTTATTATAAATTCTTTATCAAAAAAGGAAATTTAAAGCTAAAATTATATTTAAGATTAATTTTGAAAATTTTGATTTTCCTATAGATTGCCGTTGTATTTTAAATATTGAAAAAAATAGCAAGATTTTTGAGTTAAAAATATATTTTTAAACATTTAAATTTAAAAATAATCATTTCTATTTAAAAATAAGTATTCTAGTTAAAATAAAAACAATTTTATTATTAAATATTTTTTCCTGCTCTAATTTTTTTTTGTTTTACTATGACAAATTTTTTTAGTATTTTTCAATGCATAAAAATAATTTTTAAATTATTTTTCTAAAACTAAGGTTTAATTGATAAAAATTATTACTTTTGAAAATTATTTTCTATAAAAAGAAATATTCCTGAAAACTTTATTTTCATCCTAAAATTTTTTTTCAAAATTTTTCTACAAGTTTTCATATTTTCCCTCTGATTTTTTAATGTGATCAAAGAGAGAGAAAATGTAGGGGTTAAGTTAAGGAGGAGATAATGAAAATATTTTTTGCATATTATGAAAGAAATATTTTTCACTGTACTTCATTGTAAAATTATTTTTTGTACTTATTATCAAATTTATTTTCTTAAATAGTTTTATTGTTTGTTTACCCTAACTTAACTTGGGTTGATGCACATCAAAAAATGAGGAGATTGTAAGTACTCCGGGTTGGTTTTGATGCAATCAACAAAGTCAAGTTAGGTCCTATTAGTTTTGATTTTTATGTCTAAGTGTGCAGGAATTTTGAAACACAAGAAGTCAAGTGGAAGACGTAGTGGATGAGAAGGATGACATGGGAAGTGAGTCGACGCGCTCAGTGCATCCAAGGGATGAGAAACTGTGGAAGAGTATATCGGTGAAGTGAGAAGGATGTGCACAATGCTTCTGATGGACGAGAAGCCGGAGCGGAAAACTGCTTGAGAAGAGAAGTTCAGAGTTGGGTTCGGGTGAGCTTAACTCTGGATAACTTGAGAATCACCCAAGCGACCGGAGCAGAGCCAGACAAGTCAAGGCGAAGTTGACTTGTTCAAGCGCCCGGACCACCCTGGTACTGATCAAGGTGCCTCTTTGAGTCGTTGCAACATGGATAGGTCTTGGGTCCACATCAGCAACACTCTAGGTGCCCGGAACAGTCCAACGCACTGGTAGGGATAAGTTTTATCTCCAAGCCATTGTGAAACTGATAAACTTGCACTGCTGGAGACGCCCATATCAAGTCCAGGCATTGGGAAGTGCCACGTCATGAAAATAACTATTTTGAATAGTGGACTATAAATAGAACCCTGGTCCTAGGAATTCAATACAATAACTTGTAATCAATTTTTATACTCTTTACTGAGCTATCAATGATTGTAAGAGGTTTCTCTACCTTCAACGAAGGAGATTCTTAAAGAGCTTTTACTTGCCTTGAATTAATAACTACATACGTTGTAACCAAGTAAATCCTGCCTCTTTTCTGTTATGTTGTTGATTAATTAATCTATATTTGTTTAACTGTTTATCCTTGGTAGTTCGAAAAGTAAGAGATTTTTATAACTCTATTTTTAAGGTTATTCACTCTCCTCTAGCCGACCTCACCGGGACCAACAACCTTTACTAACATGATTATCCAACTTAGCATAAAAACATAGAACTAGAGATATTCTCATGTAATCATGTTAGTTCGGGCACTGAAATTGCTCAATGTTGTCCTCCGTAGCAAGAATTTTTGAACTATGCATTACTTAGTAAATCATTCTTCTATACATGTTTATTGCATTTGTTATCTATTTTTGACATAGAATTACTATCAATAGAAACTATGATAATGATAGTCCTAATGAAAGTGATTAGAAACGTGTTCGACGACCCCATCATACGAAAACCTTTAAGCTTTCAAGACCTTAATGGTGCATTTGATTCATGTTATCATGCATAATCTTGGTTATGTGATTATCAGATAATCATATAACCAAGGTTATCAGAAATAAAATATAACCTAATATTGTTTGATACAACCTTTAGAATACTCATTTTGGGAAAAAAATTTGATAAATTTTTTTTGTTAACCCTAGAATCATATAAAACCTCACACTACTAAGGTAATCACATTTCAGGTTATATTCCCTATTTGTTGACATGACTAACATGCTCTATTACATGGAAATCACTTATTACTTGAACCAAACATGATTAAAAAAACATAACTTTAGGTAAATAACCAAAGTTATCAAGTATCTTCAACCAAACATTCCCCAAAGGTTTTCATATGGTCCTCAAGCATGTTTCCGATCACTTTCTATCATTACAGGGGCTTCTATTACCAACAATTCAATTCCAGTGTCGGAACTACCATGATTACATGAGAATGTCTCTAGTACGCAATCACCACAGTGAACTCCTAGTTGACTTGAGGAAAGGGCAAGAGGCAAGGAAGGCATGCAGGAAATTATTCTGGCAAATGACACAATATTTTATTTTAAGGGAGACGAGAAGGATGCAGATGATATTGGACTGGTGGGGGTGGCCATCAAAACATCCCACTGAGATTCTGTGTAAGGAGAGACTTCTTGATGACTTGATGCCGAAGAAGCTGTAATTTCTCCTGCCACTGAGATTCAACCATCTCTTGCCAGAGGTTTCAAGGATGAGATCTTAGATGCCCACCTAAATGAGGATATGATGGAGGCATTTGGATAAATAGGTAAAGCCGTGGAAGATGATGTACCATTGGCAGTTCGGGGCACGAGGGAAGGTAAACTATTGGTCGATGTTGACATCGCTGGAGGGGTGTCCGACATCGAGGTGGAAGGCATAGAGTCAGGGGATGAACTAGAGGAGGCGGCGAAAGTGAGAACAGTCAGTGGAGAGGGCGACCTTGATGTGGAGGAAGGAAAGGATAGAGATGAGAAGGTCGTCGTAGAGGGAAGTGAGGCAATCCTCCGAGGCGCTTGCCTGCTCACGCTAGCACTTATAATAGTGTGTCATCAGGTGAGCAAAGGCATCGAGATCAAATTGTTTCTGTAGTTTTTCACTATTCTTGCCTAATGGAGAAAGCTTTATTGATAGACATGGAGGGGAAACATCATTTAATTTAATGTCTTACACGATATTAAATGGGGATTCCTGTGACTAATTTTTTACTTCTGTATTGAGAAATGATGTTATTTTATCATATACTCATGAACAAAAGTCAGAGGAGATGTTCTCGAAGCATATCTTGTAGTCTTGTAGGCTATCATAGTTAAGCAAGAGGTGGCAATAGGATCAACCCAGTTCACAACCGTTCACCAATTAGGGATAGAACTTGCTTTGGGAAACATAGCTTAGTTTCATATAGCAGAGGCCCATTTGGATCGCGATCAAGGTCAAGGTCCAAGTGAGGGTTGAAATCTCGTTCTCTAGAAACCCCCTTGCCAATGTCTCTCAATAGGAATCAGTCAAGCTCACAATTTCCACAAGCTTTTAATACCTGTTGTATGGGTAATTAGCACATGCTGACATACTAATTTATGCTTTTGTTCCTTATACAATTGATATGGCTTCCACATGATATCCTTGAACGAAGTTCAGGGGATGCTCAGAGCAAGTCAAGAGTAACCGAATGTTTGAGGGGAGGCCCAAAGTAGGTAAAGAATGATCATATATTTGCGGGGAGGCTCAGAGCAGATTAAGAGTGACTAAATACTTGAGGGTAAAGCCCGAAGTAGGTCAAGAGTAACCAGATATTTAAGGGGAGGCCTGGACCATAATGAGAATGGTAGTCCTTCATTTAAGGGAAGGATTGTTGGGCGATCCTATCCGAAATCTGAGTCAGACAGACCTCCAAGTGAGGTGGATGGAATGTTGACCGAGTCGTGATGTCCCGGAGGGGGTGGTGTGCTGAGATGACTTCTGTGTTGATCAAGTCTTCAAAAGTCCTCTGGTCAACGCTACCTACACCCAACGACTGGGTCGCCCCGGTCTCTGGTACCCCGAGGCTCGAGGCAGATCCAACGAATATGTAAGTACCAGACTAATATTATAATAATCAAATGAAGGGAGAGTGAATACGAGAATGTACCCTGGCCCAGGGAGGCACCCTCGGATGGGACGCTGGTCGAGTTATCGTGACCCGGAAGCGTAGATGGATAAGCCGGATGAAGAGCGAGATCTGATGAAGCGGAGTCGGACGCGTCCTGGAGCTGGAAGCGATGACACGAAACTAGATGTGACCTCGACATGCAGGTCGGGTTAAAACGTCGACATGTAGGCCGGAGTATAACATCGGTACACAGGTCGAAATATGACATTGACAAACAGGCCGGATATGGCAGCAGCACACAAAACGAGACACAATATCTGCTCGAAAGTCAGAACACAACACGCAAGTCAGATTAATGCGAGGGTCGGAACACAACAAAGATGAAATGCGGTCAGATCGACGGTAATAGGGCCTACGACAACAGTAACAAGTGAGAAGCCAACGGGAGAAGAGGGTGTCGACACTGTGAAGCAGAAGTCGGCATGCTGGAAACGAAGTAGGCGGTCGAGGACGTGAGTAGGAGGGGTGAGCACAACTGGTGGCTGCGTGGGGAGGAAGAAGGTCCACGCGTGTTGGGTGAATCCGGCGGCTCAAGTCTGGCAGCCTTGGCGCGTGAGGCGACAGAGAGGAAACCTAGCCCTACCACTGTGTGAGGTGGCGGTGTATTACGGCGTGTGATGGTGGCGTGGAATGGAGAAAGGGGAGGAGGGGAAGTTGTCGTGCTCGCGTGAGGCCTCGTGCGTGAGAGCAAGGAGTTGCCGACATCGAACGTCGTAGGCGTCGGAAAGGGAGGAGGAAAGGGGCTGCTCGCAAAGGCGTCGACGTAGAGAGAGGGAGACGGCCGTGCGTACTTGGCGGCAGTGGAGGTGTGAATCCGGTGCCATTGTCACGAGGAAGGAAAGAACCGACTCAGAGGTGGTCGTCGCCGGCGGCCGTCATTCGAGGACGGCGGCGAGAGACGGAGAAGAAGCCTCTCCCCCGGTTCGTGTAGGCAAGAAAAACCCCCCTCCTTCTTATGAACAGTGCTCCTTCTCCCTTAAAGCCCTACGTCGTGACTTTCCCAAATTGCCCCTCCCTTTTCCCTTAATTTCTCTCCTACCCTAAATCATATCCACATCATTGGGAATATAATCAAAGTCTCATATTGAAAATATATGGAAAAGATCATTAGTTTAAAAAATAAAATATATCTCCATTGGTATAAGACCTTTTAGGTAGAGCTAAAAATAAATCCATGAGGACTAAACCCAAAATAGATAATATCATATTATTATGGAGAAATATAAATTCTTTTGACCCTAACAAAGGTCAAGGTCCAAGTTTAGGTTGAACTCTCAGTCTCCATAGACCCCCTTACCAAAGTCTCTCAACAAGAATCAATCAAGCTCGCGGATTCCACAAGCATTTTTTAATACATTCTGTATGGGTAATGAGCACATGTTGATACAAACTAATTTATATTCCTCGTACGGCTGATACAACCTCCATACAATATCCTTCCTAAACATGCTATTTGATATTAAGGCATATGTTGCACTTGGCATGTCGTCCTGTAGAATATTAAATGAGGCTTCCTGGAACTTGTTTTTTTGCTTTTGTTCCTCGTATGATTGAGAAAGGTGTATGATTTATGATGTGCTTGGGGGGGGGGGGGGGGAATAGTACTCATGATTAATTCGTTCATTTCAGAAAACTCAGAATAATGCAGTGAAATAAAGAAAAGAAACAAATACAATCGTCAACAGGTTTCTTTTACTTGGTTTGGAGCCTGTGACGACTCTTACTCCAAAGTCCACGATCGTTGATCGCTTATGTTGGGCAATCACTATAGATCCAAAATTCTTTACAAATATATAAGTACAAGTATTGAACTTAAAAACAGATTATATGAACAATAAATGATTAGGAATTGGTTCATTGATTGTCGGAACATCAGCTGAGCGTTGTTGAGTCATTTCAGTGTAGCGCATAGCTTAGAGGATTGCTATGAATGATGTTGTTCCAAGTAGCTGGTTGAGACCCCTTTTTATAGTCTCTTCAGATCTGATCTAGATTCTCTGATCTTGGGATCAGATTTGACTCGACCCGGATCGGTCGACCAATCCCTTGGTTCGGTCAACCAAACCTGTTGAATCCACCCGACCTTCCATCCAGATACAACCTCTTTGGATAGAGCCTTCGTTCGGTCGACTGATCTCATCATTCAGTCGACCGATCAGCCGATGGTCTCTACCTTATCTGATTCGATCAACCTGGCTCGATCAGGTCACTACTTATCTTTGGTTCGGTCGATCGATCCCTAGGTTTGGTCGACCGATCCCTCGATCGAATCCGGTCTGATCTCTGAAACTCTGATCCTGCTGTACTGGGGTTCGGTCCATCGATCCGGCCCTTCGGTCAACCAATCAAGGCTAAGTCCAACGTTGCAAAACTTGTTAGTTTCCTACAAAATAGAGTTAGACAAATAACAATTAATATGTAAATAAATAACTTAAAAGTCTTCGGATTGTCCGGTTCTGAATTCAGATTTCCTCCGGAAATCCTAGGTCGAACTAATGTCTATTGTTCCCTCAGCGGAGAACGCGTCCTCACCTACTCCTCTAAGGAGAAGTTACCTGTTGCCAGACCAGTCCTCCAGACCGACTGGACTTTTGCTAAGCGCCTGAGACTTTAGGTCTTCATGCTGGACGTTCGCTCCATGACCCGTCCAGACTTCTACTTGGTCCGCAATGACCAGGGTTTTCACCTAGAGTCCCCGACTCTAAGATTTTGTCCAAAGCACTCGACCTATCAAGACTTTCCGCCTAAGGTTACCACCCCATAGGACCTAGGGTTACTACCCCCTAAGATTTTCTACATGCTTAATCTCAGCTAGGACTTTCCATCACTTAGGGTTACCACCCCTTAGGACCTAGAGTTACCGCCCCTATGACCTAGGGTTACCACCCCCTAGGCTTTTCCACCTGCCTAGAATCCACTAGAACTTTTGCCTAAGACAACTTAGGACTTTCTTGCAAGTTCAATCAACATTGTTATATTAAAAGACAGCTTAACTTTGGATCCTTTGACAAAATCAAAATCCAGGTTTGATCGTCTGGTGCTTCCTACACCAACAAAATGATGTTCTCTTATCATATACTCAGGTAAAGAAGTTGAAGGAATCATTTTCGAAGCATATTCCACAATCATGTAAGCTACCGTGGTCGAGCAAGAGGTGGCAACAACATTCGCCCAATTTATAGTCGTTCACTATCTAGAGTTAACACTCGCTCTGGGAAATATAGGTCATTTTCACCGAGCAGAAGCCTATCTAGATCTCCGTCAAGGTCAAGGCCCAAGTCAAGGTTGAATTCTTGTTCTTCAAAGACCCACTCGCCAAAGTCACTCAACAAGATTCAGCCAAACTCACGGTTTTCACAAGCTTTTTTGAATACCTATTGTACGAGTAATGTGCACATGTTGATACACTAATTTATGCTTCTGTTCCTCTTAAGATTGATATGATTTCCACATGATATCCTTCCCAAACATACCATTTGATATTAAGTTGAAGATCTCTTGACACATGCTACGCCTGACATCTTGTCCTATAAGACATTAAATGGGGCACTAGAATGCATATGAAATATCAAACTAAGAAGTCTTTACTGATGATATTGTCCAGCTCAACAGAAGAACTAAGAACTACAAACATTCTTATGTAATCATGGTAGTTCATGCATTGAAATACATACAAAGTATCAAACTAAGAAGTCTTTACTGGTGAGACTATCTAGCTCAGCAGAAGAAAATAGAACTAGAGACATTTTCATGTAATTATGGTAGTTCGGGCACTAGAATACATATAAAATATCAAACTAAGAAGTCTTTACTAATAAAATTGTCCAGCTTAGCAAAAGAACATAAAACTAGAGACATTCTCATGTAATCGTGGTAGTTCGGGTTAGAGCCTTCAATTTAGATTGGGCTCGTCAGGTTGGATCGTCTCACCAAACAATTTAAGCGGGTTACTTTAAAATTTTATCAATCCATTTAAAGATGGATTCTGGTGGGCTGACCTGGATAAGCCGATGATCCACATGGGTTGGCCCGCGGTGGGCTTGGGTTAACCTGTGGGTTGAGGAAAAGAATTTCCAAAAACTTAAAAACTAAACTGGAAAATTGAATGGGGTCATGGGTGTGGCTTAGTCACCTCTAATGCTTTCGTTTTGTTGTTGTTCTGGTGTAATCTATTTTTAGTCTTTGCCCTCTTCTTCCACTATTCCTGAACAAGCAAAGAAAGAATACAACTCTCCTCTCTATAGACAGTCCACCCCTTTCAACTCATTCACCTTTATCTCAACTAACTCAACAATTATCATAATTGTAATTATTATCAAATCATTTAAATCCTTTGGCCTTCATAATTACTATCAAATTATCTAAATCCTTTGGCCTTCGTGTTCAACAATATTTACCAAACTTATATTAACTATAATTCAATTATAATATAGTCCACCCCACGTATACTTTTCCTTGGTTTTTATTGGTTTGGTACCTAAATTATATATAAAATATTTTACTTAGATGATTAAATCTTTATGGGAGAATTGAAATTCATTTCAAATTCTAAATATATTTTCATTAAATCTTCTATTTTTCCCCCTCCCAATCTGTTATAGAACAAAAATAAAAAACTAGATGAAATCCCTTTTCTTGTCTATGCAAAAAATGTATAGGTAAATTAGTTTTCCAAAGAGTAAGTGTTTCCATTTTACTAAATTAAATGCAATATTTTTTAGATCCACCTACCGTAAAAGAATATATGAACTAGACAACCTCCAATGAAAACACCAGTGTAGAAGAGCTAGCTACATCTAAATTTTAAACTTTTTTGATATGTAATTGGCTCGTTTAACCTAAACTTAAAAATTGTAATCTTTTCTATATATTTTTTATTTTTTATGGATTCGTGGGTTGACCCACCTAACCCGTAATCCGCCTTAAATTGAGTTGAGAATTTACCAACCCGCCAAAATAACTGATCAACTCACCCCTCCTTATAAATAGTCAGCCCATCTGACAGCTCTAGTTTGGGCATTGGAATTGCTCAATGTTGTTATCTACCATGGCAAGAATTTTTGAACCCAACATTACTTAGTAAACCATTCTTCTTAACATGTTTATTACATTTGTTATTTATTTTTGACCTAGAATTGGTGGCAATAGAAACCCTAGTAATGATACGGAAGACGATGTGGCATTGGCGGATCAGGGTGTAGAAAAACTTACCAATTTTCAAATTACTATGTTTTTTTATTTTACACTTGCGTTCTTGTAATCTGTTTCGGATGACATTCAAACCATGCGATTGAATAATGCATGGCTAAATCATTTCTCTAATGGTTGTAATAGTTGGGTATGGTAATTTAATTTTATAGCAATCATGTGTGATCCTGCTCGAGAACGTTGATGTGTGATTCACTGGTGAGTTGGCTCTGTTGCCAACTTAATTGCCAATCGTCAAACAACAATGAGAATGATGACGTGGTTGGGAGCTTGGACAAAGATAAATAAGAAGAGGGTTAGAATGATGATCAGGGAGTTCCCCAATGCAACCACTCCGATGCTCAAATTAGAGGACGAAGAAAATGAGTATTAGGGTTTTGATATATGTAGGTGTGCATATATACCTAGACATCAAAAAAGATTATCTTTTATAAAGAGACCATAAACTCTTTCCTTCTATTCCTTTTTCCATGTTGTTATTATTTAATTTCTTAAATAATGTGAGACTTATTATACCACTGTTTTTATTTCGAAATAATCCGAGATGTGCACAATGATTATCATTTTTTCAAAATAATTTGAGATTTGTACAATAATTTATTCTTTTCTTGAAATGGTCCTGCGTCTTGTGATGCTAAGAGACCAAGAAGCCAAGGAGACAGTGGCCCAAGAGTCGAGAGTCGGGAGGCTAAGGAGCCAGGAGGCTCGAAAGGTCAAGAGGCTAAAGAGTCAGGAAACTCAAAAGTTGGGAGTCGGGAGGCTAAGGAGCCGGGAGGCCTGAGAGGTCAAGAGGCTAAGGAGTCGAGAGGCCTGAGACTTTTGTCTGTTTGAATCACCTCAGCAGTTTTCACCAATCTTCTCTTTCCACGTGATGTCTATTAACCATTCCTCATATCACAAGTCTCCCCTTCAAGTCTAGTCGAAGAAAGTGAGAGTTCGACTGACTAGAGTATTGTGTAATCGGAATGATCCCATCTATCTCGATTGCTTAAGTCATATGACAGATCCATTGCATATTTATGAAGAGATTACACATTAAATCCCAGCATGCCTCAGTCATCATGTCATTAAATATAGTCACTCCTTTTGAGCACTCTACTTGCATCATCTATCTTGATTTCTGAGCCCAGAATGTACTAGTAAGCCTCTGAGATTGTATCACATTAATGTGATGGGACTCATAGCAGGGAAGACTAGGTGTCTTTTAACAAGTAATGATTAATCTTTAAGTTTTTATGTCTCATGTACTTGATCCTAAGGTGGAAAATCTATCCTTGCCTTGTGACAATAGAGATCCAACGATCCTTATTGAATGGGTCAAGCTATATTAGGTTAGATAAGAACATTTTGTACGCATTTATTGCTTTTTCAATCATCGTTTCTTTGTCTCCTTCGTCTCCTTTGTCTTTAAGTTTTCCTCTCCACCTATTAAGTTGTTTTAGTATATTTTTTATGATTCTTTCTTTCATTAGTCCCTTGGTAGAATATTCCATGGCTAGAGAATCTTCTTCCATTCTCTGGTATAGATCTACTGCTTTAAATTTCACTAATGCATCCCTAGATCGATTGAGGACGACTTATGGAGTTATGACCGATCATCTTTTGAGACTTCCAAATGGCAACGATTGGCTAGACCATCCTCTCCAGACTTTGTAATATTCTTTCGAAGTCACATGCCGAGCGGGCTACAATTCCCTATCCCTGTTTTCTATATTACAGTGTTATGATACTTTCGCATCCCGTTGTCACAACTTGGCCCCAATTCTTTTTGTATTTTGACTGGGATAGTGATTCTTTTTCGCTTGTACCGTATTCCACTTTCTCCTCGCTTCTTTCATTTCTTCTTTTACCTTAAGAAGATAGAGGATGAGGTCTTCTTCTCTTCCCATTCTAGGATTAATTTATCCGTTAATTTATCAAAACTAGAACTCGATAAGCTAAGAAGGACAACCACTCGACTTTGAACAATGTCTTTATTTATCTTCACTGTAAATATTTGTAATCAGATGCCTTGTAGATCTTTCTCTAATTTCTTATACCGTCTCAATGAATTATTTGGTGAAGATCTTTCATTCCACCCCCATCTCCCCCTCTGTCTAGACCCGATCATGATTGAGAATTGTCTTTTCAATGGTCCTAGAACGTCGACTACTTTTAACCTTAATCGTCTAAGACAATTACGATTCATGGTTCGATTTATGATTCACGACGATTCCACCCCCATCTCTTGCATGTAAGTCTCTTTCCTGCATCCAGCATTGATGCTGGTCTTTAAATACCAGCACCAATGCTAGTTTGAAACCAGCATCAGCGAACACTACATTGGTATTGGTCTTTAAAGACTAAAAC
Source organism: Zingiber officinale (assembly GCF_018446385.1). Taxonomy (NCBI): domain Eukaryota; kingdom Viridiplantae; phylum Streptophyta; class Magnoliopsida; order Zingiberales; family Zingiberaceae; genus Zingiber; species Zingiber officinale. The sequence continues at coordinate 85,212,137 of NC_055993.1, read as the reverse complement.
CAACGATGATTTCAAACCAGCACCAGCCAACAACCAACACCATATTGGTGATGATCTTTGAAGACCAGCACCAACACTAGCTGGTCTTTCAAGACCAGCACCAGTGCTAGTGCTGATCTTGAAGATCAACACCTTGCACTAGTTGGTCTTTCAAGATCAACACTAGTGCTAGTTTGAAATTAGCACCAGCTTGTTTAAAGACTAGCACAAACGTGGTGCTGATTAGTGCTGATTTCAAACCAATGTTGGTGCTAGTTTCGAGTCAGCGTTGGTGCTGCTGTTTAAAGACCAACACCAATTGGTGTTGGTTTCATACCAACGCTAGTGTTGGTCTTGAAAAATCAACAGTTGGGCTGGTCTTGAAAGATTAGCTCCAGCTGATGTTGGTCTTCAAGACCAGCACCAAGGTGTTGGAACCAACGTTGGTGTTGATCTTTAAAGATCGACACCAATATGGTGTTGGCTTCAAACTAACACTGGTACTTGTCTTTAAAGATCAGCACTAACACTATATAAAACTAATAAATTTTAAGTAGAATATCTCAAATCAAATAATTTAAGACAATTAAATTATGATCTTAATAGAAAGATATAATAGTTCCGCATCCAAAAAGCACTGATAGATTTAGGGATGTAATCGAGTTGAGTTGAGTTGAAATATTTGAGTTTGACTCATTTATAATCGAGTTGAGCTCGAGTTTTATTTAACGAATATATTCATTGCTTATGAGCTTATTCGAGCGTTTATCGAGTCTAAACGAGCATAATAAATATAAATTATAATTTAAATATTCATTTAAAAAATTATATATTTAAAGAAAATTATAATATTCATATTAAAATTTATAATTTTATTCTAATAAATGAATTTAATATATTTATCTATATGTTTCATTGGTAGAGTGTAAAATCTATAAATTCAATATCAAAACTATTATTTTTGTATTTAAAAGTTGATTAATGAGTTTAATGAACATATTTACGAGCTAACTGAGCTTGATTTATTTATCTTAACGAGTCTCATTAAACGAGCTCAAATGAGCTTTTATCAAATCGAATTTCAAATAGTTCGTGAGAAGCTTGACTCATTTATACTCCTAGATAGATTAAAATTTTAATTTAAATAGATAGGTGGAATAATTACATATCAAAAAATTCAAAGTAAATAGGTTAAACAGTTTATTTAAATAGAAAAATAAAATACATTAATTAATCTTGAACGACACAATTATATAACTTAAATATTACAAATATATTAAGTAAAAAATAAAAAACAGCCGAACCGGCAATTAATTGGCCCTTGAACCGTAACCGGCCCGGCTGGTCCGGTCTGGTTACAGTTCGGAGCTCGGGCACTTCATCCACCTCTTGGAAGCTGAGACTGGCAGGGTCAACGTTTTCTTTGTGGAAATGGAGTTCAGTCAAATTGATAGAGAAAAAATAAACAACATTACAAGTTCTTGGGCATCCAGAACACTCAAAAAAGGTAGGAAGTAAAGGAGAAGAGAACCAACAATACATTTGCTTAATATGCTCAAGTTCATAAAGATTTCATTTTTAACTGTTCTTCTTACCTGCAGTTTAAGTTCTATGAACACATTATGAGCAGATTATTATTATTTATTATGCTCAAAACAAAACAACTTAGAATTGTAGTTCTCTGATGTTACATCGTGAAAGGAAGACAAGGATAAAGAAATAGGAGTTGCTCCATGACAAGTGACTACGACCCTTTTGCTACTCCCTTTTTTCTTCTCCATCTTCATCGTCTTCTGGAGTTGTAGTCTCTTTGTTATCTGATGACACAGAGAAACTCCAACTGTCCTTGTAAGGGTATGGTTCTGTTTTAATCAAGGATTTGTTAGCCTCATTGACGAAGTCCTCACCACCATCATCCGAATAGGCATATCTGATAGAAAATGCAAAGGAAGTAATTAAGATCTTGTCAAGAACAATGGTCATATGGATTGATACGAGCGAAGAGGATTTACCTCAAGGAGTTCTGAGAAGGTGCCAAGAGACAACAGATGACACACAGCACAGAGAAGGAGAGGACCTGCCAAAAAGCTGGAATCATCCATGCACTCTGCCACTTCTCACCATATGCATCTGTTGCCTTGAAATACAACTGCATCATCATAATTTTATCTTAGTAACTAAATGATACGTAGTCCTTCATTGTATGAATACTGATGCTGAAATTATCTATTGTAGGATAGATAGTAGGTAGGTAGATTATTTGTGTTTTGTTTCATGGATCATCATAGTCGAGTTTAGGTTCAGAGAAACACAATATTTACCTCAAAGGCTATCCAAGTAATTGATACGATAACGGTCACGATCAAGGCATTAGTGAATTTCCGGTAGATGTCTTGCTTCCCAGTAAATCTTCTTGCCTGTAAACAATAAAAAGCCTAGACCAATTGATACTTGAACACTTTGAGGAATAGTATTGAAATGAATACCTGAAGTTTTTTCGAGGTTTTTGACAGAGAAATAAATATCCAGATGATAAACATAGCATCTAATATTGCCACAGGCAGAGCCAAGATTAAAATTGGCTTCCAAGGAACATCGCTAATGGTCCAGACATTCTCCACCAATTCGAAGATCTCTGATGCTAGGAAGAATGCTCCACCGAGCAAGGCCACCTTAGAAGTAAAGCCACCAAGAGTAGGCCTAACAATACCATATCCCATGGAAACGATTAGTATTAGCAGACGTGAGACTGTCTGTTTTACAGCACCAAAAGTTACTGCCCAGAAGGTGATCCCCTTCGTTCGGATGCCAGTTTCGTTGAATTCAGCATACTCGGAGTACCATAAGGCCATTTCGATCATTCCTAAGGCGATAACAAGTGTTATACAGTTCTGCAGTGGCATGACCTCTGTCCAGAACCTTGCATACTGGGAAAACCAATACACTGCAAGTATCAAAAAGGCAAGAGACATGAACCCATAAAATTTGATGAGAGGTTCCATCCTTCCAGGTAGATATCCAGTAGGGTTCTTCCATATAGTCTTCCCATCAACTTCAAGCCCATCAAGTGCTGGATCACAGTAAATGAAATACAGATTGTACATCCTGGTCTTCGTGACATGTAATGTTTTGGATAATAATGTAGTCTCTAGATCATCTACTTTGAAGGATGCAGAAAGTACTTGTGGCCAATCAGGGTAACTATTAGATCGGCGATAGATGATTGTTCCTTCAGTACAAGAACCTAGCTTTGCTAGATCAGCTGTGCAACATATGTCCCGTTGACCTCCATAAGCTGAACCACCAATTTTCTCACGATCCTCCACATCAAAGACAATTGCATTGACAGATAAGGAAGTTCTAGTTCCAAAAGTTTTTGCCTTAGCAGCAGCTTCCATTGATCTTCTGAATTTGATATTTTCAAAACTGTGTTTTAGGAAGAAATATCAAGATTCGAACTGAGAAAATGAGTTGTAGTAAATTTTATACACATGAATACAATGATCACCAATCCCTTAATGGTTACAGCAATTAGATTTGCCCATCTCTCTCTTATCGTTTCCTTCTTGGCTTGCAGAAGAAACAAAGTTGCAAGAAAAGTTCATCGGTTCAGGTATTGAAATTGGAAGTGATGACACCAACCAGTAACAAGTAACACAAACTTCTTTCGTTTAAATGTTAATTCATTGGAAAGATTGGTGTTATAAACCCTAAAGTTATAGAGTTTAACTCAGTTGAATCATCTGAAACTTTCATTTTAAATAATCGATTGCATTAGGCTGTCAAAAAACTCAAAGTGAAGAGGCTCTGAAACTCAAAGAACCAAACTTGCGCTCAATCGAATAGTCCATGAAAAACCATACTTCAGACACAATCACAAATTAGAAAAATACAAGTAAAGACGTCATTTTTTATCCCTGAGAAGCAGGAAATCACAAGGATAAGAACAAATGGGGAAAAATGAAGAGGCTCATTGGATTGCCAAGCGCAGAATCGAAGAGGCAAGAGAAGAACAAATTACCGGATGAAGGAGTTCATCGGAGCGGAAGCGTTGGCGGAGGAAGCAGGACCATAGAGCCCCTCGCTTCCGCCGTGAAGGATAAAGGCATTGCCTTCGGGCGCGAACCTCCGGCCTCCATACTCATGGATCGACCCCTCAACTCTGCGGCAGCTGAAGAAGACGCCGGCGGAGGGTAACAAGAATAGAACCAAAAGGAGACCTCCACACGCCATGGGAGAACCTCCGAGACTGAGAGGCAGCATCTGCCTCCGCGACGAGCCAAACTGAGCGGGGGGAACGCGAGGACTAGGGAGTCGGATTCAGGTTGACTAATCGAGCGCGGGGATTGGCGGCGTCGAAGTTCGTGCTCCTGCTTGGCGAACCGCGAGGGACATTATAGAAAGGGAACTACGAGGATAAGAAACGCGCAGAGAGCGCGGGCGACGACTCCACGTCACGTGCTGAACACGCTTTCCTCTTCATTCTTCCAATTCAACGATGAGGCTCAGTTCTTTCATAGTTCCTCGTATTAGTAGGTTACTGAATATTCCAACATGCCCGTTGAAATTTCAAGGAAGGGTCACTTCAACCTTTTAAGGAATTAAACATCAAACATTAAGTAGAGTCAAAAGTAAAAAAAGGCGTCTCAGTTTTTTCCCAAGGGAACCCACTTTCCTTTTTTTTAATAAAAGACACCCTTATAAAACATTATGGTTTATAATTTTCCTTGTGACAGACCTGACGTTGCGGTATTTGTGATATTTTTGTTTAGGATGTATTTTATTTGGCAGTTTTAGAGATGTGAAATAGGATTGATTACTTTTTATTGATATTGGAAATATGTCACATTAGGATAAGGTAACGTTTTATAATTTAATGAATCTTCTACCTCTTTGATGGAGTGGTTAAGAGATTATCTATAATTAAATTCTTCACAATTTATTAATGAATATAATTTTTTTGGTATGAATAATTTATCCGTATGGGCTTGGATGTTTTTATTTGGATATTCGGGGGTGACGGGCCAATAGCGAATGTGAGAAAGATAAATCTATTAAACTTTAGAACATCTCTCTCGCATATTATAAAAATTATCTACAAGTGAATTTATGCTGAACTTTTTAGCAAATTTCTCAATATATACTAGCAAATTATCATTAAGAAATTCATCTGTCATCTTATTACGAAGTGTAGTCTTGACTATATTCATAGCAAAAAAAAACGATCGCTCTATGGTAGCCGTTGAAACTGGAAGTGTGAGAATAAGTGTTGCGACTCTAAATACAAGTGGATAGATTTATGATTTTTTTAGTTTTCGCCAACCATTAGCATAAATCAGAAATAGTTGTCATTGTTCTAAAATCAGGAAGTTACCGCACATGATCAAAATGCTCAAATTGAATTCTTAATTGTAGCATCTCCCTTGGATTTAATACCGAGCTAAGAATAATCAACTTCATTGTGTTGTCGTTGAATTTGCTATTCAATTCTTGCAATTTAAAATCTATCACTACATTAAAAATATCAACTCTATAATGATGATTTATTGTAATTTCATCTTGTTGATGACAAACCCTTCCTCTTGCAATATATTAGGCATCGAAATCTGGTATAAGCATATTAATTGCTTGACTAAAAGAGTTTACATTCACAACCAATTCATTCCATCCATCATCTCTCAATTTTTGAATGAGCAACTTAGTAGATGAAACAAGATGTATTGCATTCAAAATATCTTGAGACTGAAGTTGCAAAGCTTGACAAAGTAAATTAGAAATCTCCAAAATCTTCCTCATTAGATGCAAAATAAAAATAAATTCAAAAAAAAGTTAGCACCTGATAAGCTACGTCAGCGTCTCCATGCTGAGCAAGTGTAGTTCCATCCTCAAATGATATTCAATAAAATTTCACATGTTGCACTTTTATCAAACTAGATATAGATTTCAAATGAGAACTCTAACGAATATCACCTGCCCTTTGTAAAGAACCAATTTGATTAAGTTATTTCCCACTTTCAAGCTCATTAATATTAATTAAATGAGCAGTATTTGAGGCGTGAGCGGCTTTTAATTGGTCATTATGCTTGCATGAGGCACTAACAACATTGATAATAGAGCTTAACTTGGTAAAAAAATGATGGACAGAGATAACTTCCTTCGACGCAACAACTAGTACCAATTGAAAATGATGTGCAAAACAATTAACATAATAAGGGTAAGGACATTCATCTAAAATTGAAGCTTGCAATTCATTCCATTCACCACACATGTTGCTTATGTTGGATATGTTTTCCTCAATGGAAAATATGGGTATATGGATCTTCAGTGTTGAGATCCAACAATTGGGTCCGGTTAGTCATCTCGACGATGAGTCAATGACTCTAACTGGTGGAGCTCGGTATGGCGATGTGGACCTTGTCCCATTTATACTCTCAACATCCCCTTTCAGTTATCGAAGTACCCCTTCGGGTAAGAGACATACCTTTCTTGGTATCGTCGCTACCGACCTAATCTTGTCGATTGTTAAATCATCCCTTCGAATATCGACACAACCCCTTTGAGTAAACTCATCCCTAAGGATAAGAGTATTAAGATCAAGGTGAATGTTAGACCTTCTTTCCTTAAACGATATTGCCCCGCTCAGGTGCTTATGATTTATTGGCAATCGTTTTCCAAGATACAACGACTTGCATCTCGAAATAGGAGCACTCCAAATTTCAAACCCTGTCAAACTTTCGAAGCCTTGAAACTCTTAAGCGAGGAGAGAGAGAATAGAACACAAGAGGAGAATTCGCAACTTGAGAATTGAGTAAGAATTGAGTGATTTGAGTAGAAGGAATGAGGTTTATTTTATAGGGATGAAGGGTTACTCTCAAGAGGTGAAAGGATATAGGATGTGTCTTTTCCCTTAAATCTTTTTACTTAAACCTTTTTATTAAATATTTTCATTATGATTAATTTAATTGATTAATATGATTAACTATTTACTTAATCTATTGTAAATATTAATTAATCAATTAATTAATATCACAATGATTAATCTTTTAATCAATTAATAAATTAATCAATGAAATTAATTATAATTTCATACCCTTCAATAGTTCCATATACTCGAGTTAGCGTTCATCCATGAATCCACGTTGTATGCGAATCAAATTTTCTTCCGATCATACCGGAGCAACCCTTCATTAACCATTAATCTCTCATTCACTTGAAAAATTGGTTTACGATGGTCTACTCACGAAATAGCCATCTTATCCCTAGAAGTCACCAAACCAATTTTTCAACAATCCCCCACATGAATGGAAATTATGGGTAAGTTTCAAATCTCAAACAACAGTTTCATCGGAAGACTATTGCATCAGGAAAGGTAGCTTATGGCTTTGAACCTTCCGTAGTGGAATACGATTGGATTTACTTGGCTGCCCAATGAACTATGTCTTGAATTGTTCAGCCGTTGGTATAAACCAAGACAATCATATCCACACAATAGCCCCTAGGCTTTTACTAGTTCTCTATCATGTCTGTTTTGGCCATAGACAAAGCTTGAGATTTATAAGTGTTTCATTGAAACGGTCCGTCTTCATATTTATATAAGTGACCTCCTATTAAGAGTATCCTGCAATACCCTATTATACCCTTTATGGTATAATATAGGAATCATTAAGAACTTTTGTTCATCCTTTACTCATTTCACAGGTTGCACCTTTTATCTCCAGGAATGAGTTAGAGTAATTTCTCCTAGGTACCTCAAATCTTATAGCTTAGTTGTCCCTTTTGAACCATGATCTTGGAATCTCCAGTCAACATGGTTAGGTTACCACTACTCGATTTAAATATTGAGTTTTAGACTCACTCCCCTAGACATGCAGTATAATTGATCTTTTGGTAGGCCTAGCGGATCCACACAATTCTTCATATTTAATGGAGATTTTACCACTAGAGATCTATTGTTTTAATGGTATTAAGTCATTTCAAAACTTAGCATTTTACACTAGCTAGTGCCCTTCTCATAATTTCTTAGATACAATAATGTATCATATATATTGGCACAGTGGCTAACCCCCACATTAGAAGGTTCATGATTTTTCAATGTCTTATAGAGATTTTTTATTTCTATCTCACTGAGGCTTGTGGTTTACCGAGAGGATAATTTCCCCCACAATTTTCATGATAACCCTAAAACTTATCAACATAGCTTTTATCATTTCCTCAATGTTTAAGTCACCATTGTTGAATTGAGGTGAATGTCATATAGTCAATTATTGGAATATTGTTCTTCCTTGAGAAACATTCCTTGAGCAATATCCTACATTCTCTCCCTCAATCACCATGGATGATCTTGCTTAGTTGATTTTTCCAACCACATTTCTAGTGTTTATAAAACACTTCAAGGGCCTCAATCTTACTTAAAAGCAAGTCACCATAATTTCAATCTTTTGATTTTACTGAGTTAAAACTGTGGTTGTCTAATCAAGATGATGATCATGATTACACTTGTTGTCAAAAAAGTGCTCAATCTAGTATGCATCACTTGGTCTTCCAATTTCACTGAGTTAGAGCTATGATCGTCTACTTGGAGTGTTGACCAGGAAAGAGGTATACATCCCTTGGTCTTCCAATCTTATCGAGCCAAACTTGTGGTCAGCTGATCGGAGTGCTAACCAAGATTGTATTTACTCTTCGAGAGACACTCGACTCAAGAAGTATACATCGCTTAGTCTTCCAATCTTATCGAGTCAAAGTTGCGATCATCTGATTGGAGTGCTGACTAGGATTATATTACTTTTCAAAAGATACTCGACTCAAGAAGTATACTTTCCTTGGTCTTCCAAACTTATTGAGCCAAAGTTGTGGTCGTCTGACTAGAGTGCTGACCAATATTGTATTACTCTTCGAGAGACACTCGACTCAAGAAGTATATATCTCTTTGTCTTCCAATCTTATCGAGTCAAAGCTGCGGTCGTCTGATTGGAGTGTTGACCAAGATTGTATTACTTTTCAAGATATACTCGACTCAAGAATTATACATTTCTTGGTCTTCCAATCTTATCGAGCCATAATTATAATCGTTTAATTGGAGTGCTAACTATGGTTGCATTTACTCTTCGTGAGACACTTGACTTAATTCTTAGTCACTTGCAACACATGCAATGCAATCCTTCTAACTCATCTGTTTTGACCTCAACTTAGGTCTTATTGAGTTAGACTGAAGTCTAGCTTTTTTATAAGTGGGTTTGATCTTTTATCTGAAGACTCATTAGCCCTCTTTTTGGATAGTTTAAACTCACTATCCACAACTTTGTGACTCTAGTCAAATGACCCCCACAAAGCCTTGACCATCACCGTTATATTATACCCATGGTATAATTTTGTTATCCATCCTTTTAAGGCATGGTTCTCACATTGGAAAATTCTATTCTTTCTTGCAAGTAATTCTCCCATCGCTTGAGATTCACTTTTAGATGTGCTAGGACATCTTTTGATGGTAACCTTAAAAGATATATTTTCTTTAAGTAATACAGTGTCTTTTACTTTTATTGCTTGAAGACAATTACAAAGAATTTCATAAATTTTTTCTCCGGTAGGAGTGGGACCCACGGTCGCCATCATCACCAATATCATCTTAAGATTGTTGGATATCTTTTCTCGAAGAAAAATATGGGTATATGGATCTTCAGTGTTGAAATCCAACAATTGGGTATGGTTAGTCATCTCGACGATGAGTCAATGACTCTAACCGGTGGAGCTCGGTATGGTGATGTGGACCTTGTCCCATTTATACTCTCGACTCCCCTTTCGGTTATCGAAGTACCCCTTCGGGTAAGAGACATACCTTTCTTGGTATCGTCGCTATCTACCTAATCTTGTCGGTCGTCGAATCATCCCTTCGGATATCGACACAACCCCTTTGAGTAAATTCATCCCTAAGGATAAGAGTATTAAGGTCGAGGTGAAGGTCAGGCCTTCTTTTCTTAAGACGATATTGCCCCGCCCAAGTGCTTACAATTTATTGGCAATCGTCTCCCAAAATACAACGACTTACGTCTCGAAATAGGAGCACTCCAAATTTCAAGCCATGTCGAACTTTCAAAGCCTTGAAACTCTTAAGAGAGGAGAGAGAGAATAGAACCCAAGAGGAGAATTCATAACTTGAAAATTGAGTAAGAATTGAGTGATTTGAGTGGAAGGAATGAGGTTTGTTTTATAGGGATGAAGGGTTACTCTCAAGAGGTAAAAGGTTTCTTCCAAGAGGTGAAAGGATATGGGATATGTATTTTCCATTAAACCTTTTTACTTAAACCTTTTCATTAAACCTTTTTATTATAATTAATTTAATTGATTAATATGATTAACTATTTACTTAATCCATTGTAAACATTAATTAATAAATTAATTAATATCATAATGATTAATCTTTTAATAAATCAATGAAATTAATTATAATTTCATATCCCTCGATAGTTCCACATACTCGAGTTAGCGTTCATCCATGAATATAACTTGTATGCGAATCAAATTTTCGTCTGATCATACCGGAGCAACCCTTCATTAACCATTAATTTCTCATTCACTCGAGAAATTGGTTTATGACGGTCTACTCTCGAAATAGTCATCTTATCCCTAAAGGTCACCAAATCAATTTTCCAACAGCTTGCACTATTATATTACCCTTGAATATTTTGAACATCAAGAATATGACGAGATTAGACAAAAAAGATACATTCTTTCAATGTTGATGCAATGGTGTCTTTAACATAAACAACTCCAAAGAAGCACTCTTGCACATAACCATCTTTGTCATAAATCTCAAGATAATTGACTTGCTCCTTTTTAGATTCATCTCGAGCTTCATCAACCATGATACAAAATTTTGCATTACCAATTTCTTCTCGAATGACATTCTTGACTTTAGCGGCCAAGAATTGCAAAATTTGTTTTTGTGTTGTTGGTGATGTATATGATGTATTTCGTGGAGCTTTATCCAAAACATTTGCTACTTTATCATTGTAAGAGGCTATGAAACTCAATAGTTCTATAAACTTTTCGTAATTGCTTGATATAATAGACTCATCATGACCATGACCTCTGAAAGAACATCCTTGAAATTTAAGCCGTCTAGTCGCCTCAATTAAAGCTTTCAAACGAAGTCTATTTTCAGCAACTTCTTGAGATGTGAATTTCTCAAAACTTTGTACAATATGTATTTGTTGATTCATGAGATCTTCACAAGCTTTCTCAGCATTTCTGTGAGGTGAAGTGAGATCTTTTCCAATATGTGCCAAAAATGCATAATTTTTCCCATCTCTTACCTTCTTCCATGAATGAAACCCATTAATAATAAATGTATCTAATCCAGAAGGTCCATCTTGAGTATAGAATAGATAACATGGTAAACAAAATGTAGTATTTACAATAAGAGAATATTCCAACCAAGATGGAAATAACTTAAACCATGATACCTGAAAATTGCTAAGATACTTTTTTCCCGACTTCGAATACTTTGAAAGCATATATTGATATGGACCAGCTTTAATATAATCTCTTCTAACTTCATCACACTTGTAAATGGAGTACTTCCATATATGCGATTGTAATCCTAGATCACACTCTAATGATTGAATATCAAACCTCTCATTGATTTCAACTCTTAAAGATTTAGCAGGGTGACTTTTAAAATTCAAATAATCAATGTTTGTAGCTGAATTTGATTGAGATGTTTGGATTTCATTATTCTTTCTTTTAAAGAATGCATTAATTGTTTGTGATTTTTTCATCTAGAAAAAAGATTTATCCAAATTTGAATAATAATCTATAAACCTTTAATTTAATCAATAATCTTTGGTTTTTTCATCAAGAAAAAAGATTTGCCCAAATTTGAATAATAATCTATAAACCTTCAATTTAATCAATAATCTTTGGTTTTTTCATCAAGAAAAAAGATTTGCCCAAATTTGAATAATAATCTATAAACCTTCAATTTAATCAATAATCTTTGGTTTTTTCATCAAGAAAAAAGATTTGCCCAAATTTGAATAATAATCTATAAACCTTCAATTTAATCAATAATCTATTAAAAACAACAAATAATATGAGAATTAATTTGCACATATTAGAAATCAAAAAACAACCGGAAATCAAGTAGTAAAAAGGTTATTCACTCATCCAGCAATCTTGTCAATCCATCTCTAGGTCAACACGAAAAAAGTAAATCACGGATGACTACTAGTCATTAGTGCAAGTGGCTAAGGTACGGGGGAGGGCATGATCGAATGCGCCGAGTTTCGACTCCAAGATCTCATATGGCAACACCCCATACCTCAACCACCGTACAACCTCGAGGAGAGTAAAGTTAATAGGAAATCAAGAAACAAAGTGAATAGACAAAAATAATGTCAAATCTAAACAACAAATTTAACCAATTCTAATCAAGTTTAGACTCTCAGTTTAGTACCTTAATATTTTAAATCTCATCATGTATTTCAATTTACACATGAACTAAACAAAATCTAACAACCAATAAGACATTTTAATGAAAAAATCAAGTAAATCTCATCATTATTTCAATTTGTTGGTAGGTTATTGTTACACCAAAGATGAGAGATTGCTTATAATTATATCATGAATATAGTAAAACTGTAAAAATAACTTTTATGTTTTTCACATACAAATATTTTCAACCCATTCTCAAGACTTTAATAGATAGTCAGATAGAAACGGTAAGAAAAAAAATTGAATACAAGGTGAGTTTTATTTTCTACCTACTAGAAGAAATTTTAGTATTTCTAAAATTGATATCCAATATTTTTTCATATTTATAGAAAAATAAAGATTTAAAAAATAATAAAAAAAAATTCTCTCAGCAAATCAAAATCAAATTTTTATGAAGAAACAAAGAAAACTAAATCAAAATATCAAATGAAGAAACAAATAAATAAGGTCATATACTTTAATCAATCGTGAGTTGAGAATATGAAATTAGGAAGACTCAAAATTCGAAGAGAACACAACTTGTAATGGAGGCGGTCACGCGGGGAAGACAATGAGTTGGTGCCTTGGTGGTAGGGCTTTCTTTATATTTGTTTTATAATTTTATACTATTTTTATATTTTAATTTATAAATTTTACTTTTAAAACATAATGTTTCAATTTTAGATTTAGGGTCGGAGCCTATATAATATAAATACTAAAAAATAATATCTAATATATATATAAAAAAAAGTTTGGGGGCCCAAATCTCATGGTTCGTCCGTCCTTGTTTACCCTCTTACACCCTACTACTATTATTATTATTATTATTATTAATTTCTATCTAAATCTTCCCTCTAAAATCTAAATTGAGTAGACACATTATAATAGCTATGATTCGATAGTTGTTATACATGTTATAGCGGTTGATGCGGCGATAAGGGGAGACCCACTTAGTATGGGGTCAACCATTAGAGGGAGGTCAAAGTCAAGATGATCAATGCTCAAGTGTCAAAGGACCGAACAGAAGATAAATATAACGGCTGGTCAGGACAAGTAGGGATCGATTGGCGGGGGATATGTCCGAGCGGACAATCCTTCAAACTCGGGAGAATATCATGGGCAGACGCTCAAGTCATATTATCAAGACGCTGAGGGAGACCGAATAATTTATCCGAATGGAGGAAGGTAGGTTACTACAGACCACACGGAAGAGCAACTGAAGTTAACAGAGTGGAGGACTCCTGGCCGAACGGCTACCCACTCAGCCAAGCAACGGGACCTGACAGTGGAAAAAGTGAAGTCCTGGCCGAGCGGCTAATCCGCTCGGCCAAGCAATAGGACGGTGGTCCTCGTGGCATCCTTCCGTAGGATATAGTGGAGGGCGTGGCTCCGAACATGTTGGAGAACATGGCCACGAATGTGTTGGAGGGCGTGCCCATGAACATATCAGAGAACGTGCCCACGAGAAGCGCGCACGTCGCCCATCAAGGTTCTAAATAAAGGGGAGGCCATCACCGGTGGAGGTACGCGTGATTTACTTTTTGCGCATAATTCTACTGTTGCTTTGCTTCTGCTCCACATTCTAGTGACTGACTTGAACGTCGAAGGGCCAACGCCCTGGCCCGGCACTAACGTCATCTGTTTTGCAGAGTGAAGCAAGGTCTACGCCCGGTCAGTGAAGCCGCCACCTCCCAGCTTTCCACTCGCCAGCTTTCGGACAGAATCATTTTGGAGCTGTCTGTGGGAACGTAACCTGCATAAAAAACGAGGAGATGGAAGACGTTGGATGACACCATACGGTGGCGCTGACACAAGAAGAGTTTGACGCACTGATACAAGCCCGAGCAGCGAAGATAGTGGAGCAATAACAACAAGCGCTTTCCGAGCGCCAAGCACCAGAGCCTGCGACATCAGTTGCAGGTCAGTCGGTCGAACGAGTAGAGCAAGCAGACCAAAAAGCCGCTCGAGAGTAGACCAAGAAGCAGATTGGCACCTATAGAGAAGCCCCTCATGCGCCGATCTCATTCCATCGTGCACTATTCCGTACTCCATCAGAACATATGAAAAAGAAAAGCGCCAAAGGAAGACAGTTAGCCCGAGCGGATCAATTAATAGTTCTCGCAAGGGATTTTGGACGACCCTCTGCCGAAGCATTACACCCCACTGACAATCGGGGAATATAATGGAGCAACCGACCCAAATGACCATTTGGCCAAGTTTGATAACTCGGTCACACTTCACCAGTTCACAAACAGGGTGAAGTGCCGAGTTTTCCTCACTACGCTATTCGGATCAGCACAACATTAGTTTAAACGGTTGCCGAGCGGCTTGATCCATGACTTCAAGGACTTCCGAGCAGTCTTCCTATATCACTTCGACAGCAGTCGTCGCCACCAGAAGATGAGCGTCAACTTGTTCTTCCTAAAGCAAGGGCCCAGGGAAGTGCTGAGGTCCTACATCCAGCGCTTCAATCAGGTAGCGATGGATATCCCGATGGTCTCCTCTGACGTGTTGGTGAATGCCTTCACCTAGGAACTCAGGGAAGGGGAGTTCTTCCAATCGCTCATTCGCAGGCTAGCTACCGCGGGACTTTAAACATCTTCAGAGGAAGGCCACAAAGTACATTAACATGGAAGAAGCCCAAGCGACAAGAAAAAGAGAGACGCCCACCGAGCCAGCAATCGCATCTGAATGGAGATCGCTGAGCAACCATCAATTACCGAAGGGACCTTGATCGGGTGGACCCCAAGCCAACCAAGAGCCCAGGAATCATACCGTACAGCATGTGGCAGCTGATCGTCTGAAGGTAGCACAAGGCAGGGTATGGACGGCTCTCTTCTACTCCTTCCACCAGTCGACGACACACAACACGCGGGACCGCTATGATCTAAAGTCGATAACTAGCAGACCAGCCTTGCAAGGATATCGTCGTCGATCATCATCTCCTGATCGATGACAACGGGGATGACTTGCAAGGCGAAGGGAAGAAAAGAGGAGGACGGTGGAGCCTGTTGGTTGCTACTCGGAATATCGTCCTAGTTCCCCTGTACAAAAATTTGTACAAGCATAGAGCTATCCTAGCTACCCATGTGCTCCACTAAAGTTAAATTTGGATTGTAAATGATGCTTAACATTATTAATCCAAATTTCCCCTTTA
The DNA here is from genome assembly GCF_018446385.1 of Zingiber officinale. Lineage (NCBI taxonomy): Eukaryota > Viridiplantae > Streptophyta > Magnoliopsida > Zingiberales > Zingiberaceae > Zingiber > Zingiber officinale. The sequence goes on along the minus strand of NC_055993.1, from coordinate 85,196,530 downwards.
GAAGTTAAACTTGGATTGGGAACGAAACTTAACATTCTTACACCAAATTCAACTGATGAGATCTTCCTAAGTTAAACCATATTACAGAAGTTATAAAATATCTATTTCTAAGATCGACTTCCAAGTTAAACATAGCGAGACACTAGGCCTTCTTGGGTATGAGATCATCTACCACTTCCTAGAGAAAGCCTCACAGAGAAATTGGATATTTAATTTCTTACAGTAAACTAGGTTTAACTATAGAGACCTCAATAGAAGCACAATATCGAAACATGAAATTGAAACAAAAATCGATAACTAAAACCGATAACCTCTTGTGTTTGGTTTTTCAAGATCTATACAAAAGATAAACTAGTTATGATGCAGAAACTAATAACTAGTTATATCTTTTGTAATTATAGAGCTCTTGATCTTCTATTGTATTCCTCTCCTTCTCTTGGACGTCGTGTGAGTGACGATCTACCAAGATGGAATCCACCCAAGCCTTCTCTTCTTGCTTCCAAGTTTCGGACACCAACAACCTTCAAGGATGATGAGTTCCGGCCACCAACCAATCTTCAAGGGATGCTAGGAAACAATGCCTCCTTTCTCTACTCCTCCTTCAAGCATAGGTCGGCCACCAATATCTCCACAAAGGTTGATGCCACTGGCCACCAAAGAAGAAGAAAAGGGGAAAAGGAAGGGCTGACCACAAGGAATAAGAGAGGAAGAATAATCGATGTGTTCTTAGGTGAGACACCCCCTCCTTCTCTTTTATATTCCTTGCTCTTGGCAAATAAGGAAAGTTTTAAACATAATTAAAACTTCCTTATATTTCTTACCAATGACTAAAAAGGAAAGTTTTAAAACAAAAAATTAAAACTTCCTTTTCTTCTTGTTATGGTCGGCCACCCCTTTAAATCCAAACAAGGAAAGTTTTAAACATGAAATTAAAACTTCCTTACTTGTTTCCGGTAAGAAATTTTAATTAAAAAATTTCTTTCTTTAAATCCCTTGTTGGCTGTAAAAGGAAAATTATATAAATTAAAATCTTTCTTTTAAAACATGTGGATGGTTGCTAAAAAGGAAAGTTTTATCAAAAATTAAAATATTCCTTTTAACTATAAATAAGGAAAGATATCAAACATTTCTCTTAATCCTTTGTAGAAAGCTATAAAAGGAAAGATTTAAAATTTTAAAAACTCTCTTTTTAAAATCATGGCTTCCACATAAGGAAAGATTTATAATTTAAAAACTCCTTTTAATATTTATGTGGTCGGCCACCCTTGCTTGGGCTCCAAGCTAGGGCCGGCCACAACTTGGCTCACATCTTGGTTTGGTTTGGTCGGCCCTAGCTTGGGCTCCAAGCTAGGCTTGGCTGGCCACCAAGAAGTGGGTAAGAAATTGGGTTTTTGGTGGATATAAGACTTTATAAATAAGAGACTACAATAGAGACCGAGAGGAGGAATTGGTTTTGGTCTCCCGATGAGCTTGAGCTTCCCGTGTTCGCCCCGAACACCCAACTCAAATTCATCAATAATATCTCATTGCATTAAAGAATTATTATTGCACTACCAAACCAATATCATATTACAATATGAGCTCCTTCTTATCATGAGTGTGTTAGTCTCCCTGTGTTTAAGATATTGAATGCCTACTAATTAAATGAGTTACTGACAACTCACTTAATTAATATCTAGCTTCAAGAGTAGTATCACTCAACTTTATTGTCATGTCGGACTAAGTCCACCTGTAGAGTTTACATGACAATCCTTATGAGCTCCTCAAGGGGGCATCATCAACCTAGATTACTAGGACACAGTTTCATTCTACAATCCACAACACATCATATAAATAATATCATTTCCCAACTTATCGGGTTTATTGATTTAACGAGCTAAATCACACCCTTTGATAAATTAAAGAAATAAATATTAAGTATACGTGTTTGTTATTATATCATGATTAAGAGTATGCACTTCCATAATAACAGAGGTTTTGTTCTTTAGTATAGTCAGTATAAAAAGAAACTACCTCAAATGGTCCTGCTCAATACACTCATAGTGTACTAGTGTAATTTATTAGTCAAGATAAACTAATACCTAATTACACTACAATGACTCCAATGGTTTGTCCCATTCTATCTTGGTTGTGAGTAACTGTTTATAATTTATAAGGAACTGATAACATGAACTTCTGTGTGTCTCCTCACACCATGTTATCTACAATATAAATTAAATGGACAACTACACTTAGCATAAATGTAGGCATTTGACCAATGTGATTCTTATTCCTAAATAAATGTTTATACAAAAAGCTAGGCTTTTAGTGTGCATTCCAACAAAGCCATGCCATTATCAATCCCCTCGGAGGATCGTCTGAGCTTCTGCCGAGCGGAATAGACCATCAGAATGGGATGAGGAAAATCGAAGCAACGTCGCTTGGGAAGAAATAGGAATGATCGTCGGTGGGACAACCGACGGTGATTCTAATCGAGCGAGGAAGTTGCACACCCGGTAACTCGAGATCCACGCTGTTGGCTGCAGCAAGGAGAGAGCCAGAGGAACCGAGATCATCTTCGGCCTGAAAGACTTAGAGGGAGTGGAAATCTCTCACGACGATGCACTGATAATTCGAGTGGTAATCACCAATTATACAGTTCATAGAACTTTTGTTGATACAAGGAGTTCGGTGAACATCATATTCAAGAAGGCACTCAATCAGTTGTAAATCAATCGGAGCAAGTTGCTGCTGATGATGACCCCGCTTTACAGCTTCACAGGCAACGAAGTGTTGTCGATTGGCTAGACCAAGCTGCCCATCTCACTCGAAGAGGAGCCCCTGAAGAGGACCAGAACCACTAACTTCATCATGGTGGACACGCCTTTGGCCTACAACGTCATCCTGGGTCGACTGACGCTCAACGAATTCTAAGTGGTAGTGTCCACCTACTGCCAGAAGATCAAATTCCCGGTGGACAACAAGGTGGGAGAAGTCAAGGGCGACCAATTGGTCGCTCGGCGATGCTACGTCAAGATTGTCAAAGTAGAAGCAAAGGTCGCTAGGAAAAATCCGTGCTTGGAGGTAAGCTCTATCACGGAGAAGCCTCCTACGTTGGTTTACGAAGAAAATGAGGTGGTTCAGATCTATCCGAGCCGGTCAGAAGCGACCACCTTCATTGCTGCTGATCTAGAAAGCACGAAGAAGGCTGAGCTGGTCGCTTGCTTTAGGCAAAACCATGACGTGTTCACTTGGTCGACCCACGAGCTCCTCAGAATCTTGTCGAGCATCGCTTAGTATGAGCTTCATGTCCGACCGGATGCCCGACCGATGAAGCAAAAGAAAAGGGACTTCAGTGCGAAGAAAAAGCTAATTATCCAGGCGGAGATAGAGAAACTGTTGGAGGTCACTCATATACGGAAAGTCCAATTCCTGAGCTGGCTCGCTAATGTGGTGATGGTCTCCAAGTCGAGCAACAAATGGTGGATCTGCATCGACTTTCGCTACTTGAACAAAGCGTACCCGAAGGATTTCTATCCACTGCCTAGGATAGATCAAATGGTGGATTCCACGGCAAGTTACAAGCTGATCTGCATGCTCGACGCGTATCAGGGTTATCACCAAATGTTGCTCGCCTGAGATAATCAAGAGAAGGTTAGCTTCATTACAACCGATGGAACATACTATTAAAATGTCATGCCATTCAGACTGAAGAACGTCGGCACCACCTATCAAAGGATGATGAAAAAGGTGTTTCGAAGGTAAATCGACCGTAATATGGAGGTATATGTTGATGACATTTTAGTAAAATCCCTCTGAGCTGTCGACCTTTATGCAGACGTCGACGAGATTTGCTAAACTCTTAGGGCCTATGGAATAAAGCTGAACCCAAACAAGTGTCTATTCGACGCGAGAAACGGACGATTCCTGGGTTACATTGTCACCGAGCGGGGGATTGAGGCAAATCCGAGTAAGGTGAAAGCGCTGCAAGACATGCCTCTGCTATACAGCTTAAAGGAGGCCCAACGGCTGACCGGACGGATCACAGCATTGTCCAGATTCATATCCAAGTCATCCGACCGGAGCCTACCGTTCTTCAAGGTGCTGCGTCGAGCGATAAAATTTCAGTGGGACGCGGAGTGCGACCGGATGTTGGAAGAGCTTAAGGAGTTTCTTAATTCCTTGTCTATGTTAGCTAAGTCGAGCATTGGAAAGCCGCTCTGGATATATCTGTCATCCATCGAGTATGCAGTCATCTTGGCATTAGTTAAGCAGAATGGCTAGGAACAACCCATGTACTTTTTAAGTCATATATTGAAAGACGCCGAGTCCCGCTACACTGGTCTTAAAAAAATTAGCTTACTCATTGGTACTTGCCGCCCGGAGACTCCGCCCATACTTCTTCGTACATCCGATCGTCGTGATGACCGACAGCACCTTGGGGAGAGTCCTCCTTAACCCAGAGGCATCCAGACGGCTGATCAAGTGAACAACCGAACTAAAGGTCCAGAATACCGAGCCGGAATCTGTTTGGTGAATATATGTCGATGGTTCATCCACTCGGCAGGGTAGCGAGATCGGTATTTTGCTCATTTTACCTCGAGAAGATTGTATGCAACTTTCCATTTGGTTAGATTATCGTGCCACCAACAACGAAGGTAAATATGAAGCCTTGATAGTTGGTTTACAGGCAACGCGGCATGTCGAAGCCACAAAAGTCCTCATTCACTCGGACTCTCAGTTGGTCGCCCAACAGCTATTGGGGACGTTCGAGATTGGTAGCTCCTGACTCAAGTTATATGCAGAAGCCTTTGAGAAGCTAAAGACAAATTTTTAAGAGGTTACTGTACAGAAAATCCTCTAATTGGATAATCGGGCTACGGGTGAACTGGCTAAGTTAGCTAGTTCATTATCACTGGTCATGATTACCCATCCAATCGAACAAGTTTCATTGGTGGCACACATTAACCGAATGGAGGGAGTGATCTTCCCGAGTGACTGGAGAACGTCGTTGAATGAATTCCTCCGATCGGGTAGCACACCAGCTAACCAAGAAGCAACTCGACTACTAAAAAAGAGGGTCGGATGATTCACCCTGATCGGAGACCAACTTTATAAGTGATCTTTTTCAAGACCATTGCTCAAATATGTGGGCCCAGAGGACATGAAGTATATACTCCAAGAAGTACATCATGGCTCCTGTGGAAGCCATCCGAGTAGCCGTTCGCTGGCCCAAAAGATTCTCCTGGCTGGATATTTTTGACTCATGCTCCAAGAAGATGTTGCTCGGACAGTAACCAACTGTTTGTCTTGCCAAAGGTATCACAACATCCAGCACCGACCGACCAAGGAGATGAAGACATCCACGGTGTCTTGCCCCTTCGACCAATGGGGCATGTACATCGTGGGACCGTTTCCCATGGAGATTGGTCAGCGGAGGTTCCTACTCATTATGGTGAACTACTTCTCAAAGTGGGTGGAAGCCGAGCCACTGGCAAAGATAAGTGAGCATATGGTAATCAAATTCCTCTAGCAGAACATCTTATATCGGTTCAATATCCCCCACCGACTCGTCTTGGATAACGAAAAGCAATTCGCCGATCGGAGGTTCAGAGAATGGTACGAAGGCTACAGGATCCATCAAGCTTTCATCTCAGTGGTCTACCCCCAAAGCAACGGCCAGACGGAAGTCACGAACCAGGAGATCCTCAGGCTAAGGCTGTAAATGAACCAAGCGTTCATGAACAAGCTTGGTATTCGGCTTGGTAAGAGCTTGTTTATGTTCGTTCAATATACATAAGATTAATTAAATAAACAAGCTTGAACAGCTCGTTAAGCTAAACAAGCAAGCTTGAACACATATGTGTTCAACTCGTTAATGTTCGTAAACAACGTTCGTGAACAATATTCACGAACCATATTCATTAATAAAACTCTTTTCAATATGCTAAATAAATAATAAAATAATATCTCCCGATGAACTTGGTTTTGGTCTCTCGATGAACTTGAGCTTCCCGTGTTCACCCCGAACACCCAACTCGAGTTCATCAATAATATCTCATTCCACTAAAGAGTTATTATTGAACTACCGCACCAATCTCATATTACTATATGGGCTCCTTCTTATCATGAGTGTGTTAATCTCCCTGCGTTTAAGATATCGAATGCCCACTAATTAAATAAGTTACTGACAACTTACTTAATTAATATCTAGCTCCAAGAGTAGTACCACTCAACCTTATCGTCATGTCGGACTAAGTCCACCTACAGGGTTTACATGACAATCCTTATGAGTTCCTCTTAGGGACATTATCAACCTAGATTACTAGGACACAGTTTCATTCTATAATCAACAACACACCATATAAATAATACCATTTCCCAACTTATCGGGCCTATTGATTTATCGAACTAAATCGTGCCCTTTGATAAATTAAAGAAATGAATATTGAGTATATGTGCTTGTTATTATATCATGATTAAGAGCACACACTTCCATAATAACAAAGGTCTTGTTCTTTTATGCAGTCAGTATAAAAAGAACTTACCTTAAATGGTTCTGCTCAATACACTCAGAGTGTACTAGTGTAATTTTATAGTCAAGATAAACTAATACCAAATTACACTACGACTATTCCAATGGTTTGTTCCTATCCATCTTAGTTGTGAGCTACTGTTTATAATTTATAAGGAACCGATAACATGATCTTTTGTGTGTGACACCACACACCATGTTATTGTTAGAGTGTATACTGAAAGCCTAAGCTTTTGTAAACATTTATTTTGAATAAAGAATCACATTTGATAAAATTATCTACATTTGTTTGTAGTTGTTCAATTAATTTATATTGTAGATAACATAGTATGTGGTGTCACATACAGAAGATGATGTTATCAGTACTTTATAAATTATAAACAGTAGCTCACGACCAAAATGGAAAGGAACAAGCCATTGGAAGGTCGTAGTGTAATTAGGTATTAGTTTATCTTAACTATATAATTACACTAGTACACTTAGAGTGTATTGAGTAGGACCATTTGAGGTCGTTTATTTTATACTGACTTTATAAAGAAACAAAGACCTCAGTTATTATGGAAGTGTGTACTCTTAATCCTAATATAATAACAAGCACATATATTTGATATTTATTTCTTTAATTTATCAATGGGTGAGATTTAGTTCGATAAATCAATAAGCCCGATAAGTTTGGAAATGATACCACTTATAGTGTGTGTTGTTGATTATAGAAGGAAACTGTGTCCTAGTAATCTAGGTTGATAATGTCCCCAAGATGAGCTCATAAGGATTGTCATGTTAAACCCTGCAGGTGGACTTAGTCCGACATGACGATAAGGTTGAGTGGTACTATTCTTGGATTAAGATATTAATTAAATGAGTTGTCAGTAACTCACTTAATTAGTGGACATTCGACATCTTAAACACAGGGAGACTAACACACTCATAATAAGAAGGAGCCCAAAAATATAATTTGGGATTGGTGCGGTAGTTCAATAATAGTTCTCTAGTGGAATGAATTATTATTGATAAAATTAAGTTGTGTGTTCGGGGCGAACACGGGATGCTTAATTTTATCGGAAGACCAAAACCAATTCCTCCTCTCGGTCCCTATCGTAGCCTCTTATTTATAGAGTACTATACACACCTATATCCACCTTCTATATCCACCTTCTATATCCACCTAAAGGGGGCCGACCAAGCTAGCTTGGGAATCAAGCTAGGGCCGGCCTAAGCTTGGTTTATGGGTGGCCGGCCCTAGCTTGAACCCAAGATAGAGGGGCCGGCCATAATAAAATTAAAAATATTTTTAATTTTAATTTTTATTATGTGGAAGATATAATTTATTACAGAGAATTAAAATTAAAATATCTCTCTTTAAAAGGATCTACAAAAGATTAAAAGAAAGCGATTAGATCTCTTTCCCTATTTGTAGATTGGAAAGATATTTTATTTTTTCTCTTTGAAAATTATTCACATGTTGAAAATTAAAATTATAGAAATTTCTTTTTATCAACCATGAAGGGATTTTAAAGAGAAATTTTATTTTTTAAAATTTCCAAAGACAAATAAGGAAGTTTTTATTGTTGATTGAAACTCTCCTAATTTGTCTATTTGAGGTGGCCGGCCATGATTAATTGATTAAGAAATTTTATTTAATTTTTCTTAATTAATTGTTGTCAAGGAAAGTTAAGGAAATTTTATTATAAATAAATTTCCTTATTTGCCAAAGCCAAGGAATATAAAAGAAGGGGTAGGGGTGCCTTCATGGGTTACAACTTCTATTGTTCTCTCCTTCTTTTCCTTGGTGTTGTGGCTGGCCATCCTCTCTTTCTCTCTTCCTCTTTGTGGTGGCCGAATTCTTCATCTCCCTTGGAGCTCTTGTGGTGGCCGGATACTACTTGGAGAAGAAGAAGAAGAAGGAGAGAAAGCTTGTATCCCTTGGAGCTTGGTTGGTGGTTTTCTTTATCCTTGGTGAAGCTTTTGTTTTGGCCGAACCTAGCAAGGAGGAGAAGAAGGTGTGTTGGTGATTTCTCATCTCGGAAGATCGTTTCCCACACAACGTCCGAGGTTAGAAGAGGAATACGGTAGAAGATCAAGAGGTCTTTCTAAAAGGTATAACTAGTAATTTTTCCTTTCCGCATCATACTAGTTATTTTTGGAAATAAATACCAAATACAAGAGGCTTACGATTCTAGTATTTCGAATATGTTTTTCGATGTTGTGTTCTTTTGTTTTTTTTCTTTTCCTTGTGATTTGATTGTTCTTTTCGGTTAACCTAAAGTTATTTTAGGAAATTAAATATTAGCTTTCCTTAAAAGGTTTTGTCTAGTCGGTGGTGGTTGCTCCCATATCCAAGAAGGTCATGTGCCTCGCCACGTCAGTACTGGGAACCAATTTTGGAAATTAATATTTAATGGAATTAATAACTTAGGTGATTTGGATCAAACGTGTAAAGTTCCGTAGGAGATCCAAGTCAAAACCTAAAAGAATAAATAGATTAATTTTTGGATCAAACGTGTTAAGTTCCGCAGGCGATCCAAAATTTAATTTAAAAGAACACATGGTAGCTAGGAAAAGGTTCAGACCTTTGTACAAAATTTTTGTACAGTGGAACCTCTAGGTTTTCCGAGTAGCAACCAACAGTTATCTACAATATAAATTAATTGAACAACTACACTTAGCATATAAATGTAGACATTTGACCAATGTGATTCTTATTTCTTAATAAATATTTATACTAAAAACTAGGCATTTAGTATACATTCCAACAGGAGGAAGTTGGGTTGATGAGCTCCTGAGTGTCCTTTGGGCACTTTACACGATTCCAAAAGAGGTGACCGATGTAACACCATTCCAGCTAGTGTATGGAGGCGAAGCAGTGGTCCCCATGAAAGTCGGGGTGGAGTCTGACTGGATACAACTCTACGACAGGGGGAACGTCGAGCGGAGGTTAATAGAGTTTAACTTGGTGGACGAGGCGCGGGATAAGATTGTCATTCGACTCACGGCATACCGGCAGTGGATTGTTGGTTGCTACTCGGAAAACCTATAGGTTCCACTGTACAAAAATTTTGTACAAAGGTCTGAACCTTTTCCTAGCTACCATGTGTTCTTTTAAATTAAATTTTGGATCGCCTGCGGAACTTAACACGTTTGATCCAAAACTTAATCTATTTGTTCTTTTAGGCTTTGACTTGGATCTCCTGCGGAACTTAACACGTTTGACCCAAGTCTCCTTAAGTTATTAATTCCATTAAATATTAATTTCCATAATTGATTCCCAGTACTGACGTGGCGAGGCACATGACCTTCTTGGATATGGGAGCAACCACCACCGACTAGACAAAACCTTTTATAGAAAGCTAATATTTAATTTCCTAAAATAACTTTAGGTTAACCAAAGAGAACAATCAAATCACAAGGAAAAGAAAAAAAAATAAAAGAACACAACATCGAAAAACATATTCGAAATTCTAGAACGTAAGCCTCTTGTATTTGGTATTATTTCCATAAATAACTAGCATGATGCGGAAAAAAAAATTACTAGTTATACCTTGTAGAAAAACCTCTTGATCTTCTACCATATTCCTCTTCTAACCTCGGACGTTGTGTGGGCAACGATCTTCCGAGATGAGAAACCACCAAGCACCTTCTTCTCCTCCTAGCTAGGTTAGGCCAAAACAAGAAAGCTTCACCAAGGAAGAAGAAAAATACCAACCAAGCTCTAAGAGATGCAAGCTTCCTCTCCTTCTTCTTCTTCTTCTCCAAGTAGTATCCGGCCTCCACAAGAGCTCCAAGCAATAGAGAGTTTCGGCCACCATAAAGAGGAAGAAGAAAAGAGATGATGGCCGGCCACAACACCAAGGAAAAGAGGGAGAGAAAATAATAGAGGTTGTGTCTCTTGAAGGCACCCTCACCCCTTCTTTTATATTCCTTGGCCTAGGCAAATTAGGAAATTTAATTACAATAAAATTTCCTTAATTTCCTTGACATGATTTAATTGAGAAAAATAAAATAAAATTTCCCAAATCAAAACCAATGGCCGGCCACAATCAAAAGAGCAATTTAGGAGAGTTTCAATCAACAAATTAAAACTTCCTAATTTGTTTCCGGAAATTTTAAAATAAAATTTTTCTTTAAAAAATCTCTTCATGGTTGATAAAAGGAAATTTCTATAATATTAATTTTATAACATGTGAATAATTTTTAAAAAGAAAAATAAAATATCTCACCAATCTACAAATAAGGAAAGAGATTTAATATCTTTCTTTAATCTTTTGTAGATCTTTTATAAGAGAGATATTTTAATTTTAATTCTCTTTAATAAATTATTTCTTCCACATAATAAAAATTAAAATTAAAATTCCTTTTTAATTTAATTTGGCCGGCCCCCACTAGCTTGGGTTCAAGCTAGGGCCGGCCACCCAAATTCATACCTAGGCCGGCCCTAGCTTGTTCCCAAGCTAGCTTGGCTATTGGGTGGGTATAGAAGGTGGGTATAGGTGGGTATAGAACTCTACAAATAAGAGGCTACGATAGGGACCGAGAGGAGGAATTGGTTTTGGTCTCCCGATAAAATTAAGCATCCCGTGTTCGCCCCGAACACACAACTTAATTTTATCAATGATAATTCATTCCACTAGAGAACTATCATTGAACTACCGCACCAATCCCAAATTACATTTTTGGGCTCCTTCTTATTATGAGTGTGTTAGTCTCCCTGTGTTTAAGATATCGAATGTCCACTAATTAAGTGAGTTACTGACAACTCATTTAATTAATATCTAAGTCCAAGAGTAGTACCACTCAACCTTATTATCATGTCGGACTAAGTCCACTTGCAGGGTTTAACATGACAATCTTTATGAGCTCCTCTTGAGGACATTATCAACCTAGTATCTCTAGGACACAGTTTCCTTCTATAATCAACAACACACACTATAAGTGATACCATTTCCCAACTTATCGGGTTTATTGATTCATCGAACTAAATCTCACCCATTGATAAATTAAAGAAATAAATATCAAACATATGTGCTTGTTATTATATTAGGATTAAGAGCACACACTTCCATAATAACTGAGGTCTTTGTTCCTTTATAAAGTCAGTATAAAAGAAACGACCTCAAATGGTCCTACTCAATACACTCTGAGTGTACTAGTGTAATTATATAGTCAAGATAAACTAATACCTAATTACACTACCTTCTAATGGTTTGTTCCTTTCCATTTTGGTTGTGAGCTACTGTTTATAATTTATAAGGTACTGATAACATTATCTTCTGTATTTGACACCACATACTATGTTATCTGCAATATAAATTAATTGAACAACTACAAACAAATGTAGAGAATTTGACCAACTGCGATTTTTTATTCAAAATAATTGTTTACAGAAGCTTAGGCTTTTAGTATACACTCCAACAATCTCCCACTTCTACTAATGACTAAGCTGCCATATCTGCTGCCATACATCTGATTCCCATTCCCTCCACAGGCCGATCAAAATCTTTTGCCGGAAGGGCCTTAGTGAAAGGATCTGCCAGGTTATCTGCTGATGCAATCTTGGCGATGACAACTTCTCCTCGCTTCATGATATCTCGTATCAGGTTGTACTTGCGCTCTATATGTTTACTTGCCTTATGAGCTCGTGGTTCCTTCGAGTTTACAACTGCACCGCTATTATCACAATAAATTGTGATGATTTTGGGCAAACCAGGAATCACATCTAAGTCCATTAGAAAGTTCCTGAGCCAAACTGCTTCTTTAGCTGCCTCAGAGGCTGCTACATACTAAGCTTCTATGGTTGAGTCCGAAACGCATTTCTGCTTAACACTCCTCCATGAAATGGCTCCACCTCCTAAAGTAAACACATAGCCTGATGTAGACTTACTGTTATCCCTATCTGATTGGAAATCTGAATCCGTGTAACCCACAGGGAGCAAATCGTCTGCTTGATAAACTAGCATATAATCTCTAGTCCTTCTTAGGTACTTTAATATATGCTTTACCGCAGTCCAATGTCCTTGTCCAGGGTTACTTTGATATCTGCTGACCATGCCCACGGCAAAACAGATATCAGGTCTCGTACATAGCATTGCATACATTAGGCTTCCTACAGCCGAAGCATAAGGAACTGCTTTCATGTCCTCAATCTCTTTTGATGTCTTTGGAGACATCTCTTTAGATAGAGCTACTCCATGTCTAAAAGGTAAGAAACCTTTCTTGGAATCCTGCATGCTAAAACAAGCAAGGATTGTATCTATATATGAAGCTTGGGATAGACACAACATTCTTTTCTTACGATCCCTTATAACTTTAATCCCAAGAATGTGTGCACAATCTCCTAAGTCCTTCATATCAAATTGTTTGGACAACTATACCCTTACGTCTGATAATACCTTGACATTGTTGCCAATTAACAAAATATCATCTACGTATAGTACAAGAAATACCACCATGTTTCCGTTACACTTCTTATATACACAAGATTCATCCGGACTTTGAATAAACCCATATGACTGGATTACTTCATTAAACCGGATGTTCCAAGATCTTGAAGCTTGCTTTAGTCCATAAATGGACCGATTGAGCTTGCACACTAGATGCTCTTTGCCTTTTTCAATGAACCCTTCTGGTTGTTTCATATGGATGTTCTCTTCAAGACTTCCATTAAGGAAAGCTGTCTTGACATCCATTTGCCAAATCTCATAATCCATATGAGCAGCAATGGATAAGAGTATCCGGATAGACTTAAGCATGGCTACCGGTGAAAAGGTTTCCTCATAATCGATTCCCTCTTTCTGAGTGTACCCTTTCGCAACAAGCCTAGCTTTGAAGGTTTCTACCTTCCCGTCTGTCCCTCTTTTCCTTTTGTAGATCCACTTGCATCCAACGACTTTTATACCATCAGGTGGTTCTACAAGCTCCCAGACCTTATTAGAGTACATAGACTCTATTTCAGAATTCATTGCCTTTTGCCAAGATGCTGCATCTATATCTTGGAGTGCTTCGTCATATGTTCGTGGATCAGGTTCATGTTTACCCGGGATCAAGTCCGAAGACTCTCCCAAAAACATGAATCTATCAGGCTGCCTTACAACCCTCCCACTACGACGAGGCACTGTCTGAGGTTGTGTATCATGTGTGACACGTGTTGCAGTCTCTTGTGGTACTTCATCTTGTACTATTGGTACTGAAGTAGACATGTCCTCTCTAAGTTCTTCTAAAACAATTTTACTACTGGGCTTGTGATCCATTATATAGTCTTCTTCTAAAAACTGGGCATTGGTGCTAACAATGACCTTCTGGTCTTTAGGACTATAAAATAAACCTCCTTTCGTTCCTTTGGGATATCCTACAAACACACGAACTTCTGTACGAGATTCTAACTTATCAGCATCTGGTTTTAGCACATGTGCTAGACTACCCCAAATCCGAATATGTCTTAGACTGAGTTTTCGCCCATTCCACAATTCTATGGGAGTAGAAGAAACTGATTTAGAAGGTACTAAGTTCAGAACGTATACTGCTGTTTCCAGAGCATATCCCCAAAACGAATTTGGTAATTCTGAATAACTCATCATCGATCTAACCATCTCCATAAGAGTCCTATTCCTTCGTTCTGCTACACCATTCTGTTGGGGTATTCCAGGTGCAGACAATTGGGATTGAATCCCAGCCTCTAATAAGTAATTCCTAAACTCTCCTAAGAGGTATTCGCCACCACGATCATATCGTAGTGTCTTGATACTTTTACCTAATCGTTTCTCCACATCAGCCTTGTATTCTTTGAACTTATCAAAGCACTCGGACTTGTGGCGCATTAGGTAAATGTATCCGTATCTTGAATAATCGTCTATGAAAGAGACAAAATATTCAAAACCTCCTCTCGCTTGGACAGACATAGGACCACACAAATCAGAGTGAACCAATTCTAACACTTCTTTGGCTCTATACCCCTTGGCCTTGAACGGCCTTTTGGTCATTTTACCTTCTAAGCAGGATTCACAAGTTGGAAAATTTTCCAACTCTAATGAACTCAAAAGTCCATCGGCTATAAGCCTCTGAATCCTACTTAAGTTAATATGACCAAGCCTTAGATGCCAAAGATATGCTTGGTTCATTTCCGAAGGTTCTTTTCTCTTATTAGAATTAGAAGATGAGTTATAAATTTCCATATTTTGCTTTGTGGAAGAAATTGGATTTAAAGTATACAAATTGCCAACTAATGCACCAGAACAGATAATCACTTTATTTCTTTTAATAACTACATAGTGAAAGAAACTGAATATCCATCTAAAAACAGTTTAGAAACCGAAATTAAATTCTTTCTAAAACTGGGTACATAAAGACAATTTCTTAAAATCAAATTTTTATTTCTACTAAAAGATAAGTAGACGTCTCCCACTGCAACAGCTGCCACCTTAGTAGCATTGCCCATGTAGACGGTAATCTCCCCTTCAGATAGTCGTCGGGTTTCCTGGAACCCCTGCAAGGAATTGCAGACATGATCAGTGGCTCCCGTATCTACACACCAGGTGCTGGTAGATAACACCGCTAAACATGTTTCAACAACTAGAGCATGAGATGTACCTTTGTTTTGGTTCCTACGAGGACAGTCCGCCTTCCAATGTCCTGCCTGCTTGCAGCACTCCAGCTTTAAATCCCGTACTCTGAGATTTATTCACTTTCTTTGCTGAGCCAGCTTGTTTCTTCTTCTTCTTTCCTCTCGGTTTAGAAGTAGAACCATTTTCAGCAAAGTGAATTTGAGAATTATGGCGAAATAATCCTTCTGCTGCTTGAAGTTCTGTCAGTAGTTCCCTTAATGAATAAATCCTCTTATTCATATTATAGTTCAGGCGGAACTGCTCAAAACTTCTAGGTAGCGTTTGGAGGATCATATCGATCTGGGTTTCCCCATCAATTTCTCCTCCAAGGATCTGTATCTCGTTCAGATAAGCCATCATCTTTAGGATATGATCCCTTACAGGAGTACCCTCTTGCATGGTGGCTGTCATTATCTTTCTCATAGCTTCTTGTCTAGAAGCCCTATCCTGATGACCAAAGAGTTCCTTGAGATTGTTCATAATATCATAAGCTGTTGGTAAATCTTGAAGCTGATGTTGCAATACATTTGACATTGAAGCCAAAATGTAACACCGCGCCATCTCATATGCCTTTACCCATCTCTTATGATATTCAATCTCCTCTTGGGTAGATTCACCAGTGGGTGCATCAGGGCACTGCTCAGTCAGTACAAATTTATAGCTTTCAACAGTAAGAACAATGTCCAGGTTTCTTTTCCAATCTATGTAATTAGGTCCAGTAAGTCTATTCTGTTGAAGTATGATGGACAGTGGGTTGAAAGTCATCCTAAGAATCACAAATAATTTTTGGTCAGAACTCTAAATTTAGAATAATATTCATTCCTCAAACAATACTATTTTAAATTAACCAACACCTCATAACACCGTGAATTTTGTATGCCACGTTAGTGTGGACGTATACAAATTCAACATTTGTAAAAGGAGGGTTTTAACCCATTAATTTTATTATCTTGTCAACCTAACTTTTGACAAATAAAATTAATAGTTGGTATTATTTGGTCACACAAATAATAGCAGTGACTCCGTTGGGGAGGATACTATTGGATGTGTCTAAGTGTATATCATTACTTGACACTAAGTCCATTAATAAGATTATGCCCCTTCCGTTGGGGAAGATCACACGCTCTTAATTAACTTCCTATAGTCATCCATAAATGGAAGTCTGTTCTAGTGATCCGCAAACAAGCTCATCCGTTATAGAGGAAGGTACTCAGAGCCAACGCGCAAGCTTGTTTGCATCACTTACAAACCAGTAATGGAGATCATGGGATTTATTTAAAAATCCCTCTCCCACTTAGTTATTTATAAATGAGGAATTTTAACTATGCTAGCCTACTTTACTTGTAAACTAACATGCACACACAGCACAATATAAAAGCAATAAATAGAAAATCTAATTTCAACTATTATGGCTTTTATCTCTAGTTGTCCTCCGTGTGTTGTCATCCCAAGCTGCTGCCATATTTGGCCACCGCCACCGGGTCTAGCTGTCGCATCCATCTTGCTCCTAGTTCCGCTGCGCCTCTGGTCCTTAGAAGGTTCCACGCTTTGCAAGATTCGATCCGCGACATAAATAGAATTTTACATTTTTGATCCTATATTCCATAAAAGGAATGTACATGTATCTAGATCAAAAATAAAATCCTAATAAAACTAAATACAGCTCCTGCTGTATTTTAATACAATCATGCACACACATATAAATGCCCTTGACATGTCCAAGGGTCCAATCACACACATAATAACTAAAACCCATAATAGTTGGATCCTGCATCCACAAAGTTAGCACATTCTACTATTAACCTGCCTAAATTATGTATGACATGTGTATAATTAAACTAAATACCAAATACACAGAGGCAAAACCCTAGCTCTGATACCAATTGTTGGTTGTTACTCGGAAAACCTATAGGTTCCACTGTATAAAAATTTTGTACAAAGGTCTGAACCTTTTCCTAGCTACCATGTGTTCTTTTAAATTAAATTTTGGATCGCTTACGGAACTTAACACGTTTGATCCAAAACTTAATCTATTTGTTCTTTTAGGTTTTGACTTGGATCTCCTGCGGAACTTAACATGTTCGACCCAAGTCTCCTTAAGTTATTAATTCCATTAAATATTAATTTCCACAATTGGTTCCCAGTACTGACGTGGCGAGGCACATGACCTTCTTGGATATGGGAGCAACCACCACCGACTAGACAAAACCTTTTATAGAAAGCTAATATTTAATTTCCTAAAATAACTTTAGGTTAACCAAAGAGAACAATCAAATCACAAGGAAAAGGAAAAAAAACAAAAGAACACAACATCGGAAAACATATTCGAAATTCTAGAACGTAAGCCTCTTGTATTTGGTATTATTTCCATAAATAACTAGTATGATGCGGAAAAAAAAAATACTAGTTATACCTTGTAGAAAAACCTCTTGATCTTCTACCGTATTCCTCTTCTAACCTCGGACGTTGTGTGGGCAACGATCTTCCGAGATGAGAAACCACCAAGCACCTTCTTCTCCTCCTAGCTAGGTTCGGCCAAAACAAGAAAGCTTCACCAAGGAAGAAGAAAAACACCAACCAAGCTCTAAGAGATGCAAGCTTCCTCTCCTTCTTCTTCTTCTTCTCCAAGTAGTATCCGGCCTCCACAAGAGCTCCAAGCAATAGAGAGTTTTGGCCACCACAAAGAGGAAGAAGAAAAGAGATGATGGCCGGCCACAACACCAAGGAAAAGAGGGAGAGAAAATAATAGAGGTTGTGTCTCTTGAAGGCATCCTCACCCCTTCTTTTATATTCCTTGGCCTAGGCAAATTAGGAAATTTAATTACAATAAAATTTCCTTAATTTCCTTGACATGATTTAATTGAGAAAAATAAAATAAAATTTTCCAAATCAAAACCAATGGTCGGCCACAATCAAAAGAGCAATTTAGGAGAGTTTCAATCAACAAATTAAAACTTCCTAATTTGTTTCCGGAAATTTTAAAATAAAATTTCTCTTTAAAAAATCTCTTCATGGTTGATAAAAGGAAATTTCTATAATTTTAATTTTATAACATGTGAATAATTTTTAAAGAGAAAAATAAAATATCTCACCAATCTACAAATAAGGAAAGAGATTTAATATCTTTCTTTAATCTTTTGTAGATCTTTTATAAGAGAGATATTTTAATTTTAATTATCTTTAATAAATTATTTCTTCCACATAATAAAAATTAAAATTAAAATTCCTTTTTAATTTAATTTGGCCGACCCCCACTAGCTTGGGTTCAAGCTAGGGCCGGCCACCCAAATTCATACCTAGGCCGGCCCTAGCTTGTTCCCAAGCTAGCTTGGCCGGCCCCTATTGGGTGGGTATAGAAGGTGGGTATAGGTGGGTATAGAAATATACAAATAAGAGGCTACGATAGGGACCGAGAGGAGGAATTGGTTTTGGTCTCCCGATAAAATTAAGCATCCCGTGTTCGCCCCGAACACACAACTTAATTTTATCAATGATAATTCATTCCACTAGAGAACTATCATTGAACTACCGCACCAATCCCAAATTACATTTTGGGCTCCTTCTTATTATGAGTGTGTTAGTCTCCCTGTGTTTAAGATATCGAATGTCCACTAATTAAGTGAGTTACTGACAACTCATTTAATTAATATCTAAGTCCAAGAGTAGTACCACTCAACCTTATTATCATGTCGGACTAAGTCCACCTGCAGGGTTTAACATGACAATCTTTATGAGCTCCTCTTGAGGCCATTATCAACCTAGTATCTCTAGGACACGCTTCCTTCTATAATCAACAACACACACTATAAGTGATACCATTTCCCAACTTATCGGGTTTATTGATTCATCGAACTAAATCTCACCCATTGATAAATTAAAGAAATAAATATCAAACATATGTGCTTGTTATTATATTAGGATTAAGAGCACACACTTCCATAATAACTGAGGTCTTTGTTCCTTTATAAAGTCAGTATAAAAGAAACGACCTCTAATGGTCCTACTCAATACACTCTGAGTGTACTAGTGTAATTATATAGTCAAGATAAACTAATACCTAATTACACTACGGCCTTCTAATGGTTTGTTCCTTTCCATTTTAGTCGTGAGCTACTGTTTATAATTTATAAGGTACTGATAACATCATCTTCTGTATGTGACACCACATACTATGTTATCTATAATATAAATTAAATGAACAACTACAAACAAATGTAGACAATTTGACCAAATGTGATTCTTTATTCATAATGAATGTTTACAAAGCTTAGGCTTTCAGTATACACTCCAACATGGATGAGGCAGAACTACAACTGAAGGGTGATCCCGAGATCCTTCCAGGTCGACGACTTGGTGTGGAAGAGAACAAAGACAGTTGGAGACGTCGCCAAGCATGAGGCTCGCTGGGGAGGTCCCTTCAAGATAGTACAAAAGATCCACTCAGGATCATACTACCTGCAAGACGAAAATGGCAAACAGCTCAAGTGACTTTAGAGCGCGAACCACCTTTAACCTTATAGAGCCGGGTGAGGTGCGTGAAAGAATATAACTGCCTGTGTGTGTGCCTTGTGAATGCAGGAGAAATATGAATAAAAAAAATATAAGTATTCCAAACTCTTGTGTCAGTCGTCTAAGTCTTCATCAACGGTCGAGTGGCGGCCTTAAACTCTTGTTTTCATCAATGGTCGAGCGGTGACCTTAAACTCTAGTCTTCCTCAACGGTCGATCAGCGACCTTAAACTCTTGTCTTCATCAATGGTCGAACGGCAACCTTAAACTCTTGTCTTCAGCAACGGTCGAGCGACAACCTTAAATTCTAGTCTTCCTCAGTGATCGAGCGACGACCTTAAACTCTAGTCTTCCTCGATGCTCAAGTAGTGACCGTAAACTCTTTGTTGGTTGCTACTCGGAAAACCTATAGGTTCCACTGTACAAAAATTTTGTACAAAGGTCTGAACCTTTTCCTAGCTACCATGTGTTCTTTTAAATTAAATTTTGGATCGCCTGCGGAACTTAACACGTTTGATCCAAAACTTAATCTATTTGTTCTTTTAGATTTTGACTTGGATCTCCTGCGGAACTTAACACGTTCGACCCAAGTCACCTTAAGTTATTAATTCCATTAAATATTAATTTCCATAATTGGTTCCCAGTACTGACGTGGCGAGGCACATGGCTTTCTTGGATATGGGAGCAACCACCACCGACTAGACAAAACCTTTTATGGAAAGCTAATATTTAATTTCCTAAAATAACTTTAGGTTAACCGAAAAGAACAATCAAATTACAAGGAAAAGAAAAACAAAAAGAACACTATATCGAAAACAAATTCGAAACTCTAGAATCGTATGCCTCTTGTATTTAGTATTATTTCCAAAAATAACTAGTATAATGCGGAAAGAAAAAATACTAGTTATACCTTTTAGAAAAACCTCTTGATCTTCTACCGTATTCCTCTTCTAACCTCGGACGTTGTGTGGGCAACGATCTTCCGAGATGAGAACCACCTTTCCACCTTCCTTCTTTCTTCTAGATTTCGGCCACAATAAACTCCTCCAAGGATGAAGAATTTCGGCCACCACCAATGCTCCAAGGGATGCTAGAGACGAGGCTTGCTTTCTCTCCTTCTTCTCCTTCCTTGATCCGGCCACAAACAAAAGCTCCACCAAGAGATGAGTTTCGGCCAACAAGAGGAGAGGAGAGAAATAGGGCCGGCCACCAAAACCAAAGAGGAGAGGAAAGAAAAAGAATAGAAGTTCACCTCTTGAAGGCTCCTTTACCTCCTCTTTTATAATCCTTGGTTTTGGCAAATAAGGAAATTTTAATAAAAACTTCCTTAATTCTTTTGCCATGAAAAGGAAAAATTTATTTAATTAAAAATAAATTTTCTTCTCACAATTATAATGGCTGGCCACACCTATTCTCCAAGCAAATAAAAATTTTAAACACAAATTAAAACTTCCTTATTTGCTTCCGGAAATTTTATAAAAAATTTCTCCAATAATTTTAATCCCTTCATGATTGGTAAAAAGGAAATTTTATAAATTAAATCTTTCTTTAAACATGTGGATAATTTCCGGAAAGTTATCTCTAAAAATTAAAATCTCTTTTCAATCTACAAATAAGGAAAGATATCAAATCTTTTCTTAATCTTTTGTAGAAACTAATAAAAGAGAATTATTAATTTTTAAACTTTCTTTTAAATCATAAACATTGTTAAAAAGGAAAGTTTTTACCAAAATTAAAATCAACCTTTTAATCTACAAATAAGGAAAGAGATTTAGCTCTTCTCTTAATCTTTTGTAGAATCTTATAAAAGGAAAGATTTAAAATTTTAAACTCTCTTTTAAATCATGTTATCCACATAAGAAAATTTTAAAAAAATAAAAAACCTTTTATTTTAATTTGGGCCGGCCACACCAAGCTTGAACCCAAGCTAGGGCCGGCCACCTTGAAGCACCCATGAACCAAACTTTGGCCGACCCTAGCTTGGTCTCCAAGCTAGCTTGGCCGACCCCTATGGGATGGGTAAGAAGGTGGGTATAGGTGGGTATAATACTCTATAATTAAGAGGCTATGATAGGGACCGAGAGGAGAAATTGGTTTTGGTCTCCCGATGAAATTAAGTATCCCGTGTTCGCCCCGAACACACAACTTAATTTCATCAATAATAATTCATTCCACTAAAGAACTATTATTGAATTACCGCACCAATCCCAAATTACATTTTGGGCTCCTTATTATTATGAGTGTGTCAGTCTCCCTGTGTTTAAGATAACAAATGTCCACTAATTAAGTAAGTTACTGACAACTCACTTAATTAATATCTAGCTCCAAGAGTAGTACCACTCAACTTCATCGTCATGTCGGACTAAGTCCACCTGCAGGGTTTAACATGACAATCCTTCTGAGCTCCTCTTGGGGACATTCTCAACCTAGATTACTAGGACACAGTTTCCTTCTATAATCAACAACAACACTATAAGTGATATCATTTCCCAACTTATCGGGCTTATTGATTCATCGAACTAAATCTCACCCATTGATAAATTAAAGAAATAAATATCAAATATATGTGCTTGTTATTATATTAGGATTAAGGGCACACACTTCCATAACAACTGAGGTCTTTGTTCCTTTATAAAGTCAATATAAAAGAAACGACCTCTAATGGTCCTACTCAATACACTCTTAGTGTACTAGTGTAATTATATAGTTAAGATAAACTAACACCTAATTACACTACGACCTTCCAATGGTTTGTTCCTTTCCATCATGGCCGTGAGCTATTGTTTATAATTTATAAGGTACTGATTACATGATCCTCTGTGTGTGACACCACACACCATATTATCTACAATATAAATTAATTGAACAACTACATTTATCATAAATGTAGTCATTTGACCAATGTGATTCTTATTTCTAGATAAATGTTTATACCAAAAGCTAGGCTTTTAGTATACATCCTAACAATCTCCCACTTATACTAAAAGACTAAGCTGCTATATCTGCTGCCATACATCTGATTCCCAACCCTTCAACATGCCCATCAAAAGCTCTTGCTTTAAGGACCTCAGGTTATCATCTGATGCAATCTAGGCGGCAACAACTTCTCCTCGTTATACAATTTCTCGTATTGGGTAGTACTTGCGCTCTATTGTGTTTACTTGCCTTATAGACTCATGGTTTCTTCGAGTTTGTTACTGCACCATTATTATTACAATAAATTGTAATAATCTTTGGACAAACTAGAAATCATATCTAAGTCTATCTTGAGGTAATTAAGTCATTCATCTTTTATGGCTACCTCAGAGGCTTGCCATCTTCTATGGTGGAGTCCAGAAAAACACCTATGCTTATCACTCTTCCATAGTTATGACTTTTCCTCCTAAAGTAAACACAAAACCCTGAGGTCGACTTATTATTGTCCCTATTCGATTGGAAGTCAAAATCCGTGTAACCCATAGGGACCAAATTAACTGCCTTGTAAGCTAGCATATAATCTCTAGCGCCTCTAAGGTACTTTAATATATGCTTTACTGCAGTCCAATGTCCTTATCTAGGGTTACTTTGATATCTGCTAACTATGCCCTTGACAAAACAGATTTCTGATCTCGTGCATAGCATACATTAGGTTATCTAACTGCCGAAGCTTAAAGAACTGCTTACATGTCCTCAATCTCCTTTGATGTCATCGGAGACATCTCTTTAGATAAAGACACTCCATGCTTAAAAAGGTAAAAAACCTTTCGAGGAGTTTTGCATGCTTAAAACGAGCAAGGATTTTCCGACGTATCAAGCTTGGGATAAGTAAAATATATTTTTTCTTTCGATCCCTTATTACTTTGATCTCAAAAATATATACATTCTCCCAAGTCCTTTATATCGAATTATTTGGACAACCATACCCTTACTTCTGACAACATTTTGATATTGTTTCCAACTACCAAAAATGTTATCTACGTATAGTACAAGAAATACCACCACGTTTCCATCACACCTTTTGTATACACAAGACTTATTCGTTTACTCAATAAATCCATAGGTCTGGATTACTTTGATAAACCGGATGTTCCAAGACCTTGAAGCTTTGCCTCAGTCCATAGACTGATTGAGCTTGCACACAAGATGCTTTTAGCCCTTTCCAATGAACCCTTCTGGTTGCTTTATATGGATGCTTTCATCAAGACTTCCATTAAGGAATGATGTCTTGACATCCACTTGTCAAATAGATAAAAGAATCCGGATAGACTTAAGCATGGCTACAAGTGAAAAAGTTTCCTTTTTCATCAAGCCTTGCTTTGAAAGTTACTACCTTCCTTTCTATCCCTCTTTTCCTATTATAGACCTTTTTACACCCAAAGGCTTTTACACCATTTGGTGGTTCTACAAGCTTCCAGATTTTATTAGAATACATATATTCTAATTCTGTTATTCATTACTCTTTGCCAAGATATTGCATCTTTATCTTGGAGTGTTTCATCATATGTTCGAAGATCAGGTTCATGTCCTCCAGGGATCGAGTCCAAAAACTCTCCCAAAACATGAATCTTTTTAGGTTGCCTAACAACCCTCCCACTACGACAAGACACTTTCTGTAATTGTGTATCATTTGTGATACGTGTTGCAGTTTCCTTGTGGTATCTCATCTTATACAGTTGGTACTAGATTAGACATGCCTTTTATTATTTCCTTAAGAACAAATTTTATTATGGGCACATGGTTTATTACATAGTCCTTTTCTAAAAATCGGTCATTGATGCTAACAATGACCTTCTGATTTTTAAGACTATAAACCTACTTTTATTTTACTAGGATAACCCACAAACAAGTGAATTCCTGTCCAACTTATCATTGTCTCTCTTCTGCATATGTGCTGGACTACCCGAATCCGAATATGCTTCGAAATAGGCTTACGCCTATTCAGCAATTCTATATGAGTAGAGAGTTCTGACTTTAGAAAGTACTATATTCACTCCCGTTTCCAGAGTATATCCTTAAAATGATTTTGATAATATTCTTAATAACTCATCAATCTACTTATTTCCATAAGAGTCCTATACCTTCCTTTTCCTACACCATTCTGTTGGGGTGTACCAGGTGCAGTTAGTTGGGATTGAATCCCTACTACTGATAAATGACTCCTAAATTCTCCCAAGAGGTACTTGCCACCACGATCTTATCGTAGTGTCTTGATACTTTACTTTGTCGTTTCTCCACATCAGCCTCGTACTCTTTGAACTAATCAAAGCACTTAGACTTGCGGCACATCAAGTAAATATATCCGTATCTCAAATAGTTGTCTATAAAATAGATGAAATATTTGAAACAACCTCTTGCCTGGATGCTCATAGGATCACACAAATCAGAATGAACCAATTCCAATATATCTTTAACTCCATACCCCTTAGACTTAAAAGCTTCTTGGTTATTTTTCCTTCCAAGTAAGACTCGTAGGTTGGAAAGATTTCCACTACTAATGAACCCAAAAGTTCATCAGCTACCAATGAATCCTACTCAAGTTAATATAACCTAGCCTTAGAAGCCAAAGATATAATTGGTTCATTTTCGAAGGTTACTTTCTCTTAAAGTTAGAAGATGTGTTACTAATTTCCATTTGTTGCATCGTGAGAGTTATTGGATTTATAAATTGCCAACCAACGTACCAGAACAGATAACTTCCCTCTTTTTCTTAATAACAACTTTGTTATTAAAAGAGGCAGAATATCAAGTTCTTTGAATAGTTTAGAAACTGAAAACTAGTTCTTTCTAAACTTGGTACGTAAAGTCAATTACTCAAAAATCCATGTTTTATTCTTATCAAAAGATAAACATCTCCCACTGCAACAGCTACCATTTTTACAGTAGTGCCCATGTAGACAGTGTTTTAATTTTCATTTAGTTGCCGGGTTTCCTGGAACCCTGCAATGAATTGCGGACATGATTAATGGCATCTGTATCTACACTCCAGGTTCTGGTAGATAACACCACTAAACATGTTTCAACTAATGAATTAAATACACCTATATTGTTCTTAGTTCTAAGAAGACAGTTTACCTTAATGTCCAAGTCCTATTTCCAATCATTACTATTGGGATTACTAAGTCTTTCTTATAGTATGACTACTAGGGGATTGACAAACATTTTAAATCCAAAGAATCACAAAAATACTTGGTCAAGATCAACTCCTTAAAAATCCCCATGAATTTTGTATGCCACGATAGTGTGGATGTATACAAAATCGAAGAGGAGATTTTATTCATTAATTTTATTATCTCGTCAACTTTACTTTATGACGAATAAAATTAATAGTTGATCTGTCTTTGATCAAATATTTGGTCAAAAACTTTTGAATTTAAAAAATATTGATTCCTCAAACAATATTATTTAAATTCACCAACACCTCAAACACCGTGAATTTTGCATGCCACGTTAGTGTGGACGTATACAAATTCAACATTTATAAAAGGAGGGTTTTAACCCATTAATTTTATTATCTTGTCAACCTAACTTTTTGACAAATAAAATTACTAGTTGGTATCATTTGGTCACACAAATAATAGCAGTGACTCCGATGGGGAGGATACTATTAGATGTGTCTAAGTGTATACCATTACTTGACACTAAGTCCATTAATAAGATTATGCCCCTTCCGTTGGGGAAGAACACACACTCTTAATTAACTTCCTATAGTCATCCAAAAATGGAAGTCTGTTCTAGTGATCCACAAACAAGCTCATCCGTTATGGAGGAAGACACTCAGAGCCAACGCGCAAGCTTGTTTGTATCACTTACAAACCAGTAATGGAGACCATGGGATTTACTTAAAAATCTCTCTCCCACTTAGTTATTTATAAATGAGGAATTTTAACTATGCTAGCCTACTAAATATGTAAACTAACATGCACACACAGCACAATATAAAAGCAATAAATAGAAAATCTAATTTTCAACTATTATGACTTTTATCTCTTGTTGTCCTCCGTGTGTTGTCATCCCAAGCTGCTGCCATATTTGGCCACTGCCACCGGGTCTAGCTGTCGCATCCATCTTGCTCCTAGTTCCGCTGCGCCTCTGGTCCTTAGAAGGTTCCACGCTTTGCAAGATTCGATCCGCGACATAAATAGAATTTTACATTTTGATCCTATATTCCTCGAAGAAATGTACATGTAAACTAGATCGAACATAAAATAAAATTTACATCCATCGATCCTATATTCCATAAAAGGAATGTACATGTAACTAGATCAAAAATAAAATCCTAATAAAACTAAATACAGCTCCTGCTGTATTTTATAATACAATCATGCACACACAATAAAATGCCCTTGACATGTCCAAGGGTCCAATCACACACATAATAACTATAAGCCATAATAGTTGGATCCTGCATCTACAAAGTTAGCACATCCTACTATTAACCTGCCTAAATTATGTATGACATGTGCATAATTAAACTAATACCAAATACACAGAGGCAAAACCCTAGCTCTGATACCAATTATTGGTTGCTACTCGGAAAACCTAGAGGTTCCACTGTACAAAAATTTTGTACAAAGGTCTGAACCTTTTCCTAACTACCATGTGTTCTTTTAAATTAAATTTTGGATCGCCTGCGGAACTTAACACGTTTGATCCAAAACTTAATCTATTTGTTCTTTTAGGTTTTGACTTGGATCTCCTGCGGAACTTAACACGTTCGACCCAAGTCACCTTAAGTTATTAATTCCATTAAATATTAATTTCCATAATTGGTTCCCAGTACTGACGTGGCGAGGCACATGACCTTCTTGGATATGGGAGCAACCACCACCGACTAGACAAAACCTTTTATGGAAAGCTAATATTTAATTTCCTAAAATAACTTTAGGTTAACCGAAAAGAACAATCAAATCACAAGGAAAATAAAAACAAAAAGAACACTATATCGAAAACAAATTCGAAACTCTAGAATCGTATGCCTCTTGTATTTAGTATTATTTCCAAAAATAACTAGTATGATGCGGAAAGAAAAAATACTAGTTATACCTTTTAGAAAAACCTCTTGATCTTCTACCGTATTCCTCTTCTAACCTCGGACGTTGTGTTGGCAACGATCTTCCGAGATGAGAACCACCTTTCCACCTTCCTTCTTTCTTCTAGATTTCGTCCACAATAAACTCCTCCAAGGATGAAGAATTTCGGCCACCACCAATGCTCCAAGGGATGCTAGAGACGAGGCTTGCTTTCTCTCCTTCTTCTCCTTCCTTGATCCGACCACAAACAAAAGCTCCACCAAGAGATGAGTTTCGGCCAACGAGAGGAGAGGAGAGAAATAGGGTCGGCCACCAAAACCAAAGAGGAGAGGAAAGAAAAAGAATAGAAGTTCACCTCTTGAAGGTTCCTCTACCTCCTCTTTTATAATCCTTGGTTTTGGAAAATAAGGAAATTTTAATAAAAACTTCCTTAATTCTTTTGCCATGAAAAGGAAAAATTTATTTAATTAAAAATAATTTTTCTTCTCACAATTATAATGGCCGGCCACACCTATTCTCCAAGCAAATAAAAATTTTAAACACAAATTAAAACTTCCTTATTTGCTTCCGGAAATTTTATAAAAAATTTCTCCAATAATTTTAATCCCTTCATGATTGGTAAAAAGGGAATTTTATAAATTAAATCTTTCTTTAAACATGTGGATAATTTCCGGAAAGTTATCTCTAAAAATTAAAATCTCTTTTCAATCTACAAATAAGGAAAGATATCAAATCTTTTCTTAATCTTTTGTAGAAACTAATAAAAGAGAATTATTAATTTTTAAACTTTCTTTTAAATCATGAACATGGTTAAAAAGGAAAGTTTTTACCAAAATTAAAATCAACCTTTTAATCTACAAATAAGGAAAGAGATTTAGCTCTTCTCTTAATCTTTTGTAGAATCTTATAAAAGGAAAGATTTAAATTTTTAAACTCTCTTTTAAATCATGTTATCCACATAATAAAATTTAAAAAAAAATAAAAAACCTTTTATTTTAATTTGGGCCGGCCACACCAAGCTTGAACCCAAGCTAGGGCCGGCCACCTTGAAGCACCCATGAACCAAACTTTGGCCGACCCTAGCTTGGTCTACAAGCTAGCTTGGCCGACCCCTATGGGATGGGTAAGAAGGTGGGTATAGTACTCTATAATTAAGAGGCTATGATAGGGACCGAGAGGAGAAATTGGTTTTGGTCTCCCGATGAAATTAAGTATCCCGTGTTCGCCCCGAACACACAACTTAATTTCATCAATAATAATTCATTTCACTAAAGAACTATTATTGAACTACCGCACCAATCCCAAATTATATTTTGGGCTCCTTATTATTATGAGTGTGTCAGTCTCCCTGTGTTTAAGATAACAAATGTCCACTAATTAAGTAAGTTACTGACAACTCACTTAATTAATATCTAGCTCCAAGAGTAGTACCACTCAACTTCATCGTCATGTCGGACTAAGTCCACCTGCAGGGTT
Organism: Zingiber officinale; assembly: GCF_018446385.1. NCBI lineage: Eukaryota > Viridiplantae > Streptophyta > Magnoliopsida > Zingiberales > Zingiberaceae > Zingiber > Zingiber officinale. The sequence goes on along the minus strand of NC_055993.1, from coordinate 85,167,428 downwards.
TAACATGACAATCCTTCTGAGCTCCTCTTGGGGACATTCTCAACCTAGATTACTAGGACACAGTTTCCTTCTATAATCAACAACACACACTATAAGTGATATCATTTCCCAACTTATCGGGCTTATTGATTCATCGAACTAAATCTCACCCATTGATAAATTAAAGAAATAAATATCAAATATATGTGCTTGTTATTATATTAGGATTAAGAGCACACACTTCCATAACAACTGAGGTCTTTGTTCCTTTATAAAGTCAGTATAAAAGAAACGACCTCTAATGGTCCTACTCAATACACTCTTAGTGTACTAGTGTAATTATATAGTTAAGATAAACTAACACCTAATTACACTACGACCTTCCAATGGTTTGTTCCTTTCCATCATGGTCGTGAGCTATTGTTTATAATTTATAAGGTACTGATAACATGATCCTCTGTGTGTGACACCACACACCATATTATCTACAATATAAATTAATTGAACAACTACATTTATCATAAATGTAGTCATTTGACCAATGTGATTCTTATTTCTAGATAAATGTTTATATCAAAAGCTAGGCTTTTAGTATACATCCTAACACTCTTGTCTTCATCAACGGTCGAGCGACGACCTTAAACTCTAGTCTTCCTCAACGGTCGAGCGATGACCTTAAACTCTTGTATTCATCAATGGTCAAGCGAAGACCTTAAACTCTAGTCTTCCTTAATGGTCGAGCGACGACCTTAAACTCTAGTCTTCCTCAACGGTCAAGCGGTGACCTTAAACTCTTATCTTCCTCAGCGATCGAGTGACGACCTTAAATAAAACTCTAGTCTTCCTCAGCAGTCGAGCAACGACCTTAAACTCTAGTCTTCCACAACGATCGAGCGAAGACCTTAAACTCTAGTCTTCCTCAACAGTCGAGCGGAGACCTTAAACTCTTGTCTTCCTTAGCGATCGAGCGGCGACCTTAAACTCTTATCTTCCTCAGCAGTCGAGCGATGACCTTAAACTCTAGTCTTCCTTAGCGGTCAAGCGGCGACCTTAAACCCCAATCTTTCTCAGTGGCTGAGCAACGACCATAAACATGGGACTTTATGAAAAATAGTATATAGACGAAAACGACCGACCAAGAAACGCGTCGCACAAAAGTTTTCATAATAGAGTGGTCGATCAACAAGATTGAATTGATCGATCGGATGTGAAAGTGGGTAGCCCGTGCCGATCGGAAAAGACACACTTGCAAGTAATAGGAGAGAAAATGCTGAGCGTTGACACGGGGCAACAAACAAGAAAAACTCACCGAACGAGTCATTAAGCATTAACATGAAAATTCTTACAAGAGCCTGGAGGGCAATACAAAAGCTGGCAACATGCACAAGCAGGCTCACTCAAGGTAATCCAAAGTATCATTGGGCAGCGACTCAGCCAACTTGTCCTGGATGATGACCTTGTTTGTCAAAGCGGTTGGAATATAGTCGTCGTCCTTCAGTTGATCAAGCATCCCGTCAATGGCGAGGTTAAAAAGACGGAGTGCCCGATTGGTGACCTTATCATTAAAGACGTCCAAGCGGATGTAGGCCCGCTTCATAAGCCTGAATCTGCTAGACTCGACCCCATGATACGTCTCTAAGGCCGCTCGGGAGGCCTCTGTTGGTGAAGCGGGGCTAGCAAGAGAGGGGTGAATTGCCTGAAAAATAACGTATACCCTCCTTAAGTCTTTCAACTTAAAAAATGCAACACTAATAAAATAAAAACTAGAAATAAAAGAGGAGACAAAATTTTGACTTGGTTACAACCAAGACGGTTGTTAATCCAAGGCGGTCGAATAACTCTACTAGAATATCTCCTTTACTATAGGTGGAGAAGCCTCCTTTACACACTTAGAATGCTCAGAGGTTGCTAGGAACTTAATACAGAGTTGAATACTTGATTTTCTTCATTTCCTAGCTCCAGGGGCCTTTATATAGCTCCTGGAAAGTCTATCTCGAAGGTCCAAGGTGCCTCCAACAGGGGTTCAAGGCTCCTCCAATACTTTGATCGGATAAAACTTTATCCGAATTCAAACGACAACTTTGGCTGGGTCTGAGGTGCCTCAAACCGCCTTGGAGGCGCCTCAGACTGGTCTGAGGCGCCTTCAAGGTGATGGAGGCGCCTCAGACTTGTCTGAGGCGCCTCGGACTGTATGGTATAAATACTGCATTGTATAAATAGTTTCCAACTTCTCTTTTTCCTCTTCTCCGAAGCTCCGATCGCTTGGGTGATTTCGGCCAACCGAAATAGGGCTCACCCGAACCCAATTTCTGGCCTTCTCCTCGAGCAGACTTCTGACCCAACTTCTCGTCCCTCGAACGCCTCGCACATTCTTCTCATCCACCGGTGTACTCTTCCGCAGCTCTTTCATCCTTCGGACGCATCGAGACCGTCGGCTTGCCGTCCGTCTTCTGCTCGACTTTCTGCGTTCCTAAGTTCCTGCACACTTAGACACAGGGATCAAATAACAAACGAGACCTAACCTAACTTGGTTGATCACATCAAAATAATCACGGGGTCTAACAATCTCCCCCTTTTTAATGTGCATCAACCCAAGTTCAAATTAGGGTAAAACAAACAAGTAATAATTTAAAGAAATGATAAAACTATTAGTTTAAACATAAATTTGCAATTAAAATAAATTGCAACATTAAATTTAGGTCTATCTAACACCAATTTTTGAAAAGAATATCATTTTACAAAAATTCAAATGGAATGTAAAAATATTTCTAACTCCCCCTTAACTTGTGCCTATCTCTCCTCGTTTGATCACAACAAAAACCGGGTATAAAACATATTCAAACTAAATTCTAAGTCTTTTGAAAGAATTTTTAAAAAAATTTAAGAATTTTTCTAAGTAAAACTTAGGTAAGACAATTTTCTGAAAAAAAAAATTCTAATTTCAGAAGAAATTTTAACTTAGGCAAAAAAGAAATATTATTCAAGAATTTTCGAAAAAGATTTTATGCAAGAAAATATTTTTGATGAATTAAAAAAAATGTTTTAAAAACTTTCTAAAGCATTAGTTAATTCCAATTTTAATGCTTTTCCAGAAAGTTAATTAAACATTTTATTTCAATATTTTGACTTCCAGGTCGTGGCGAGGCACTAGGTCTTCTTGGTTATTGGAGCAACAACCACTTCCTTAGATAAAGCCTCATAAAGAAACTCATTGTTTAATTTTCTCGTTGTAAGCTCTTAAAAATTTTTATTTGAAAAATTTAGTCTAGAAAAGATTTTGAAACTCAGTAAAGATTCCTTCCTACTGGATTAATTAAGAACTTAGGAGGTACATAGTTTCTAAGAACTTTTCTAAGTTATCCCTGATACTTTCTAATATACCAATTTAATTTTTCATAAACTCTAAGTTTTGATTTTGGAAATTTAAGTAAGCATGCATGATTATTTTTTAATTTCTTAATTTCAATTTTTAGTTTCTCATTTTCTAATTTTAAAATATCATACATTTCTAGTGGACATGCTTTTGTTAATTGTAATTTTAATTCAACATTTTCTTTTTCTAATTTTGCTAGATCTTTTGTAAGCACTTTGATAAATTCAAAAGACTGAGTAGAGGTGAGATCACGTACCTTACTTACTTCACTTGGTGATGTTCCCCCTTCGTCGTAGCTTTCTTCTTCTTCTGATGATCCTCCCCCTTCATTTATGCTCATCTCCGAGTTGGTTTCTTCGAAAATATGGTTGGCCATCAGTGCTACTCCCGAGAAGCCTTCGACTTCTGATTCAGAGGATGAAGAATCATTCCAAGTGTCCTTCAGACTCTTGCGTTTAGTAGATGTCGGTCTCTGATACTTGTCCTTTTTCTTTAATTTGGGGCAGACATCCTTGATGTGTCCTTCCTCGTTGCAGTTGTAGCATCGAAACGTCCTTTTACTTCGTTGATGCTTTTTCGGTTGCGATCTAAATTTGTTAGTTTTAATAAATTTATTTAATTTTATTACTAAAAGAGCCGCTTCAATTTCGTCGATCGACGCTTCAGAATCGGGATCGTCCTTTTCGTCTTGTAGGGCAACATTGAGGTTCGTCTTCTCTGTTTGTTTAGGCCCTGTGATTCGAGACTCATGAGGTTCAAATGTAGAGAATAAATTTTCTAAACTACTTACCTCAAAGTCCTTAGAGATGTAGTAAGCATCTACTAAGGACGCCCACTCTGGAGTTCTAGGGAAGGCGTTGAGTGCATACCAGATGGAGTCTCGGTTCGTTACCGATTTGTCGAGATTTGTCAGTTGCGTTATCAGCTCCTTGATTCTCGCTTGGAATTGCGCTACCTTCTCGCCGGTGTTCATCCGGAGATTCGTCAGCTGAGTCCGGAGGATGTCCCGCCTTGCTAACTTCGCTTCTGAGGTGCCTTCGTGGAGCTCCAGGAATTTATCCCAGAGGTCTTTAGCGGAGTCGTAGCTTCTGATCTGACTTACCTCCTGGGGTTGCAGAACACTGAGCAGGTGAAATTCCGCCTTTCTATTGGCCACGAAATCGGCCTGCTCTTTCTTCGTCCAGTTGTATTCTTCTTTGTCTTTTGGCGCTGTATATCCATATTTCATTATTAAAAGGATATCAAATTCGGTCTTGAAAAATACCTTCATTTTTCGCTTCCATGTATCTCCATCGAACTTCGGGGGATGAATGTTCGCTCCGGCCATCGTCTTGATCTTTGTGCTTCAGTTAGTGGTTAGTCCTTCTGAGGCGGTCGTGATCTGATATCACTTGTTGGTGCAGCGGGGCCGGCAAGAGGAGGTGAATTGCCTGAAAAATGACGTATACCCTCCTCAAATCTTTCAACTAAAAAAATGCAACACTAATAAAATAAAAAGTAGAAATAAAAGAGGAGACAGAATTTTGACTTGGTTATAATAAAGACGGTTGTTAATCCAAGGCGGTCGAATAATTCTACTAGAATATCTCCTTTACTGTAGGCGGAGAAGCCTTCTTTACACACTTAGAGTACTCAGAGGTTGCTAGGAACTTAATACAGAGTTGAATGCTTGATTTTCTTCATTTCCTAGCTCCAGGAGACTTTATATAGTTCCTGGAAAGTCTATCTCGAAGGTCCAAGGCACCTCCAACAGGGGTTCAAGGCGCCTCCAATAGTTTGATCGGATAAAACTTTATCCGAATCCAAATGGCAACTTTGGCTGAGTTTGAGGCGCCTCAAACAGCCTTGGAGGCGCCTCGGACTGGTCTGAGGCGCCTCGGATTGCATGGTATAAATACTGCATTGTATAAATAGTTTCCAACTTATCTTTTTCCTCTTCTTTCGAAGCTCTGATCGTTTGGGTGATTTCGGCCAACCGAAATAGGGCTCACCCGAACCCAATTTCCGGCCTTCTCCTCGAGCAGGCTTCCAACCCGGCTTCTCATCCCTCGAACGTCACGCACGTTCTTCTAGTCCATCGGTGTACTCTTTCGCAGCTCTTTCGTCCTTCGGACTCACCGAGGCCATCGACTCCCTTCCAGTGTCGTCCTTCTTGCTAGCTGCGTCTTCTGCTCGACTTCTTGCATTCCTAAGTTCCTGCACACTTAGACACAGAGATCAAATAACAAACAGCACCTAACCTAACTTGGTTGATCACTTCAAAACAATCACGGGGTCCAACAGCCTCCATCTCTACCTTCAACTTGGCTAGCTCGACATCTTTGGAGTCAAGCTAGGCCTTCGCGTCGGAGTGCTTGGCCGACCGATCCTCCCGCTCGGCGTTAAGAGCCGCCTCTGTATCCTTCAATTTCTGAGTCAACACCCTAAACTCCTTATTTTAAATCTCCAAGTCTTTGATCGCCTGAAGCTTCCTGGTGTTGGCTGAGTGGATCTTGGATTCAAAGGTGCTGACCTGTTTATTAAACCGAGCCAATTGTGTAGCCTGTTCGACACTCTTGCCCTTCTCCATCTCTAGCTGCTCGGAGCTTTTATTCAGATCGGCCCTCAATTGGGCCATTTCAGCGACTATTTGCTCCATCCACTCTTGCGAAGCCGCTTCCTTGCCAATTGGGGCGCGTAACTGCTTAACTTCTTGTTCTAAAAATATGAGCCTTTGGCGCATATCCAGACTCTCTACCCAATACTGCACGGAACTAGGAAATTATTAGGGATGGGCGGAAATAGATAGGAACATACAAAATCCTTACCCCAGTGGACATCTGGGTATGACTGTCAGTGAGCGCCCCTAGAAGCATGACCGTCCCGAGGGCCTGGGCGTCGGCTCATATCTGTGCAAGCGGCCCCTGGATAATTATTTGATGCTTAGGGGCTCAGGATTCGGCGCCGTCGGAGTCGTGCCAATCGTCCGTAAGCATATGGATGACTACCATTATGTGGCGCTGGCCGCTCGAGCCCGATGGGGCAGAGGTCGCTCAGCCAACCAACCGAGACGCATCTGCTAGCCGGATGCATGATTTCTAGCCGCTAGCAAGGGAGGCGGTACGAAAGCGACCGGTGGGGTGCAGATGGTTCCTTGGGACAACCCGGATAAAGACGACGTCCGGTCGAATGAAATCGAAGTATGGAGGATGGTCATCGCTTGTTCGAGAGGAGCGGGATTATATGTCTCGCCCCGCTCAGATGGAGGGCGTAAGCTAGCTCGGGTTGGGGTTTGCATAGTGGAGGTAGTAGATCAGGATGCAGCTTCCGCACGACGCCTCTTCCGACTTATCGGAGGTTCCCCAGAAAAGGCCAACTCTGAGGCTACATCAATGGGAAGTGCCGGAGGTTGCCCTAGTGGGAGATCCGCTGTACTCGCTTCCCCACTGCTAGCCGTCCGGCTACCTCCTCCTTCGCTCACCTGCAACGACGCTCCCTCGCTTCCGTCGAGTGGGTCCTCTTGGGAGTCGATCAGTTGTAAGCCTCGGCTCTCCAGCTCGGTCGCAGCCGCAACATTGATCTTTGTGTCCGCCAGTTTGCTCTTGTCGGCCAGACGCGCCCTTAGCATGATGTGAGCTGCAAAAAAGGAGAAAAAATCAATTAGATTCAACTAAGAAGAAGAAGAGGAGCATACCTAGGTTGGAAGGGAGCTTCGTGCAGATCAGGCTCAACCCGAACACGTAGAGGACTCCCTCATGCAGCAACTTATGAATGTGGTACTTCTGACTGGTCAAATGTGAAGCTACATGGAGGTAGTCTGGTCGGCTCTTGTACTTTTTGAGCATCGGGGAGTTCGCCACTTCAAGCTGCTAGCTGGTCGGGAATTCTAGCCGCTCGAGAAAGTGAACGAAAAAATAGTAGTCCTTCCAATGCTATTGGAGAACGATATCTTATTGAAGAAGACCAAGCCCACTGGGGCTTGGAATAGGAAGGTCCTCGTCTCAGACAATTTAGGATAATAGAAGTAGTGGAAGAGCCGAGGGATCAAAGGAATGTCGTGCGGGTGGAAAAGGATAACGACCCCGCACAACAGCCTAAAGAAGTTCGGGACTAATTGGTGGAGAGAAATATGAAAATATTTATAGACCGCGAAAAAGAAGGGGTGGACAGGAAACCGTAGACCGGCAGTGAATTGATCCCTAAAGAAGCATACAAAATCTAGAGGCGGTTCATTGGGACGGTCAAAAGTAGACGGGAGAGCGATTTGATAGAGGGAATTTTGTAAGCGGCTCTCAAGCTCTCAGCGTCACCTCCATCAAACCTGGACTCGATGGACGTGTACCAGAGCTCGGGGACGGAGATGAGAGGTTTTGAAGAGTTGGTCATCGAAAACAAAGAAGTCGGCGAAGAACAATGAAAAGATTCAGAAGGCTTACGGGAAAGACCGCCGAAGAATGAAAGGAAGCAAAGCATTGTCGGGAAGCTCGAAGACGAAGATGCGAAGTGAGGACAACGGCGAAACATGAGAGGTTTATAAACCTCGCGCATGATCGACTTCAGGCTTCCGATCCAGAGTTTCGAAAACCCAGAAGCAGATCCAACAGTTGAATTCGAAAAGTCACTTGTCACATCATCAGCGGATATCCGCCTGTCACGTCAAATGTGCGGCGGTAGAGAGGGGACGCATGGTACTCAGTCACCGGACGACATTAATGAGAACTAATTACAAGGTATGGTTGCGTGCTCAGCCATAATGAGCAGAGATTCGCACGACATCAGAGAGCGCTCGGCCGAGGGGCGCGAGGAACAAGGAGGAGAAAATGGCTGCCAAGTATAGTCGTCAGTCGTCCCTACCGGGCACGGATAAGCGATTATCACACAGCCGAGCGACTGAGGCGCATTTTTGCTTCGAAGGTTGAGGTTGAGCGACAGTAATAGACCCAGTATAGTAAAATAAGGTCGAACGACATGGACATGCACCCCGATTAGTACCTTGTGCATATGGGTTGATTGGGTCGTAGAGTCGTCATAGATACATATGGTCCAGTCAGTCAGACTCATAGCCTCCTTTGACTAGACTTAAAGAGGAGGCTTGTGATGCGACGATAGGGCGAGGCCCACCTAGCACGGGGTCAACCGCCAAGGGGGAGATCAAAGTCAAGATGGTCAATGCCCAAGCGTCAAAGAGCCGAACGGAAGATAAATGTAATGGTCGGTCGGGACTAGTAGGGCTCGATCAATGGGAGACATGTCCGAGCGAACAATCCTTCCGACTCGAGAGAATATCATGGGAAGATGCTCAATTCATATTATCAAGACGCTGAGGGAGACCGGATAGTTTATTCGAATGGAGGAAGGCAGGTTACTACAGACCGCACGGAAGAGAAACTGAAGTTGATAGAATGGAGGACTCCTAGCCGAACAGCTACCCGCTCGACCAAGCAATGGGACCTGACTGTGGAAAAAGCAGAGTCCTGACCGAGCGGCTGATCCAGTCGGCCAAGCAGCAGGACAGTGGTCCTCGTGGCATCCTTCCATATGATATAGTGGAGGATGTGACCTCGAACATGTTGGAGAACGTGGCCACGAACGTGTTGGAGGGTGTGGTCACGAACATATCGGAGAACGTGTCCACGAGAAACGTGTACGTCACCCACCAAGACTCTATATAAAGGGAGGTCCATTACCGGCAGAAGTACGCCTGATTTACTTTTTGCACATAATTCTACTGTTGCTTTGCTTCTACTCTACATTCCGGTGACTGACTTCAGCGTCGGAGGGCCAACGCCGGGGACCCCTTCCCTGGGTCGGCACTGATGTCATCTGTTTTGCAGAGCGAAGTAAGGTCGCCCGGTCAGCGAAGCCGCCAGCTCCTAGCTTTCCACACGCCCGCTTTCAAACAGGATTAGAGATTATGATTTTGTAACTACTATAACACATATTTAACTGTTTAAAAATATTCATATTGTAGTAATTATGATTTTATACATACTACAATACAAATTCAACTATGTTAACCTATCATTCACGTTGTAACAGTTACGATTTCATAACTGCTATAATGTAAATTTGATCAAATTTGAAACAGGTATGAGGGAGAGCATGATTGGACACGTCGAATTTCGACCTCAAGACCTCATATAGCAGTACCTCATACCTCAATCATTGCACCATCTCGAGGTGAGTAAAGCTAACTAGAAATCAAGAAACAGAGTGAAATAGATAAAAATAATGTCAAATCTAAAAAACAAATTTGACCAATTCTTATCAAGTTTAGACTTTCAGTTTAGTACCTTAATATTTTTAAATATCATCATGTATTTCAATTTACACATGAATTAAACAAAATCTAACAACCAATAAGACATTTTAATTAAAAAAATCAAGCAAATCCACTATATCAATCACCGTCATTATTTCAATTTTTTGGTAGATTATTGATACACCAAAGATGAGAGATTGCTTATCTTTATCAATTTAATTATATCATGAATATAGTAAAACTGTAAAAATAACTTTTATGTTTTTCACACACAAATATTTTTCAACCCATTCTCAAGACTTTAATAGATAGTCAGATAGAAACAGAAGAAAAAAAAAATGAATAGATGGTGAGTTTTTCTTCCTACTAGAAGCAATTTTAGTATTTCTAAAATTGATATCAAATATTTTCTCATATTTATAGAAAAATAAAGATTTAAAAATAATAAAAAATATATTCTCTCAGTAAATCAAAACCAAATTTTTATGAAAAAATAAAGAAAACGAAATCAAAACATCAAATGAAGAAACAAATAAATAAGATCATTTACTTTAATAAATCGTGGGTTGAGAATATGAGATTAGGAAGACTCAAAATTGGAAGAAAACACAATGGAGGCAGTCAGGCGGGGAAGACAATGCTCATTGGTAGTAGGACTTTCTTCATATTTTTTTATAATTTTATACTATTTTTATATTTTAATTTGTAAATTTTATTTTTAAAACATAACGTTTCAGTTTTAGTTTTAGGGTCGGAGCATATATATATATATATATATATAATATAAATACTAAAAAATAATATATAATATATATACTAAAAAAATTTAGGGCCCAAAACTCAAGGTGCCTCTGCCTAGTTTACCCTTTTCTATTATTATTATTATTATTATTATTATTAACTTCATCTAAATCTTCCCTCTAAATTCTAAATTGAACATACACATTATAATAGCTATGATTTAATAATTGTTATATATGTTTAACGGTTATAATTTTGTAGTTACTATAACGCATATTTAACCTATTTAAAAATATTTACATTGTATCTACTACAATACAGATTCAACTATGTTAACCTTGTTGGGATCTTAGATGGCTAGAGGGGGGGTGAATAGCCTCTTTAAAAACTTAAACACAATCTTTCTTAAAGAAAAACTTGTTAGCACAGCGGAAGTTGAAAACTAAAACGAAGGAAGAAAAACACACACAGCAGACACAAGGATATACGAGGTTCGGGGATAACTTGCCTCTACTCCTCGGCGTGTCCGTAAGGAGGACGACTCCTTGATCTTTCGGTAGATCACACCCCGGACAAAATCCGGCTAAAGATGTCTCCTTCTCGGTGGAGCAACCTCTCAACAGAGTCTCAGTTGATTATAGAATTAAGCACAAGACTTACAGTGGCTGAGAAGAATAATCAGATGAGCTTACAGCCACGCGGAGAAAAACAGAGCAGAGAGCGCACAACGACCTTCTTAGCAAGGAGCTCACAGCTTCACCAACTTGCTTTCTCAAAGGATTGATCGCAAAGAAACAGAGAATCGGTTCCTTTTCTGAACCTCTCTTCTTCCTTCTTATGTCTCTCTGCTTCACTGGCTCGAATCTCCGCTACCTGCAGAATCGCTGCTGCCAACAAGGCGTAGCCAATCACCTCTCCTCCTCATCTGGTTCTCTGAACCCATGCCAATGGAAATCTCTGGCATCTCTGGATACGAACCAATAAGTAGAGGTCAAACTGAGCGCAGCCCAATCGCAATCAGCATCTGTTGCAGCAAATCACAGTGTAAAGAGCACTTGTCTTCTTCTCTTAATGAAGCTTAATTTGAATTCAACCATGAGAGTGTGACCTGCAACCTGCAAGCTAAAAAGACTCACAGCAGATGGTTAAAAACAGATGGGTGAAAATAAATACGGCAATCAGAAAAAGTGCATGCAAAACAAACAATACCGTGGGTCGGTCAGCAGACCGATCCACGCTTTCTGGATCATCGCTGATCGATCTGGCAGACCGATCAGGAACTAATCTGATCGGTCTCCAGACCGATCAGATGTCGCGCGCACAGCTTCTGATCGGTCTGCGGACCGATCAGGCACTAATCTGATCGGTCCCGAGACCGATCAGATGTCGCTCTTCCCAAGCGCTTACAGCTTCCTGGTCGGTCTCCAGACCGATCAGTAAAATCACAGTAGACTACTGATCGATTTCTGATCGGTCTCCAGACCGATTAGTAATCGCTCAGTAGCCACTGATCGATTCCTGATCGGTCGGCAGACCGATCAGGTGTCCAAGGTTTCACTGGATCGGTCTGCCGACCGATCCAGTTTCTTGACTCAGTCTGGGTCGAGCCCTCTCTGACCTAGTCCGGAGAAACGAACTTCCTAGCCCTCTCCGACTTCATCTGGTCCTAGAGAACGAGCTACCGAGCCCTTTCTGACTTCGCATGCCAAGCTTCCTTCTTGGACTTTTCAACACCAGATGTCCGATCACCCTTGATCCATCTGGATTTTCCCTTGCCTGGCTTCACTCACCAGGACTTGCACCTAGCTTCACTCACTAGGGTTTTCACCTGGCTTCACTCATCAGGATTTCCAATCTACCTGGCTTCACTCACCAGGACTTTCCAACGGCCTAACATCCCAGTTAGGACTTTCTCAATCAGGTCAACCAGGTCAACCTAGATTAGTAATTAATCTGAGTTAAATATCTGATACAAACTTAAATCAGTGTCAACAGCAAAACAACATCCAGGTCAGACTGTATCAACAAACCTATCATTCATGGTGCAACAGTTACGATTTCATAACTGCTATAATACAGATTCGATCATATTCATCTACTATTCATATTATAGTAATTACGATTTTATAACTATTATGTTGTGTCTCACTAATTTAGAATTTAAATGAGAAATTTAGATGATACATACTAATACCGGAGGGTTAGAGGATAAATATACATTGAGAAGAGACACCCTTTTAGTTAAAAAGTAAAGTTGGCAAAAAAGACACCAATAGTAAGGATAAGAGGAAGTAAAATAAGTTAACAGCAGTCTCATAATTAAGAAAAGTAATTGATTCAAAACCGCATCGATTAATCTAAAATGATTAAAAAAAAAAAAAAAAATTCAAAGCGAACAAACTAAATTTTACAATCAAATTGAACAAATCAAACCAATATAAAATTTATTAATTTTTTTATTAGTCTATTCATATTGAACAGTTAAATCATTCTAATTTATCAGTCTAAGTTGTATAGGTGTTCTTCGATTCGAATATATAGATCAATTGCTTATAATATAATAAAAATAATGTTTCAATTTAATTAATTTGTGAAATTTAAAATTTAAACTGAATTGATATATCTATATTTTTAAATTAACCGAACCCGACTTTCTAATTTGAAAGTTTAATTTCATTTGATCATCTTTTAATTAATCATCGTAACATGTTCAAGGCGAAAAGACATAAAATTCATTCCAAAAGGCTAATAAAATTATTTAATTAATTAGGAAAATTTTGAGTTAATCGTAATATAGTCACCGCATGGAGCAACATTAACAAGTCAACCCATATAAAATATATCGGGTCCCACAAACGAAGCAATTCTTCTTCTTCTTTTAATTTCGATCTTAATTCCTTCCTCAGGAATGGAGCTTGCTGTTACAATCCTGCGAGGAGATACGTGCCTTCTTATCAATCCCTGTAACTTTCATGTCACAGCTCACGTCCAAGCTCATGCGCCACAACTGCAACACGCCGATCTTGGTGTTCACCGAAAATTTGGCCGTTAGCTTGATCCAAAGAGCTTTACTGGTCGCTTTCAGGATTTTGCCGGAGCGAAGGACCAATTTGAGGTCGGTCGTGTTCCCCTGAGGCTGGAAGAACCCCAGCGTCGACCCGGTGGCGAACTCTCCGCCGCCGTGGTGGGAGGCGACGGCATGGCCGCCGGCGGCGTAGGACAAGCCGACTCTGTTACTTGGATTGAGGACTCTCACTGAGAAGTCGTACTCTGTTGTTGATTTTGAGGTTTTCTTGACGGTGAGTGACTCGACGGAGAAGGTGGGGGCGGTGGGTCTGACGCAGGCGAAGAAGATAATGGCGGCGACGGTGAGGAGGAGGAGGGGGAGGAAGACGGGGAGGAGGAGGCGTTTGAGGACGTGGAAGCAGGGGCAGCGGTTCTGGCGGCGGAGCTTGATCTGGTTGCGGTAGTGCTCGGCGAGGGCGGCGTTCTCGGGCGGGGGGACGCGGTAGATTTGGTCCTTGGGCACTTGGACGACGTAGGTTTCGTGGCCGAGGGAGGGGTCGGCGCAGGGCGGGGGCGGAAGCGGCCTGCAGGGCTCGAGAGGCGCCGCCTGCTCCGCCATGGGAGGGGGGCGGAGGGATCCGGAGCGGCAAGGAGAAGGAAAAGGTGGCGGTGAATGGGCGAGAAAAGACGAGGGAGAGGGCAGTGCATTGCGCCATGGAGGGGAAAGAGACGCGGGGAGGAAATTACCGCAAACAGGTAAAAGGACAGCTCCAATGGAGTGGAGGAGTTGGCTATTTTTAGTAATTAATTTCAGCCAAGCTTTTTTCTTTTAGTTATGAAAAGAATTAAATTTGTGAAACTAATAAAAATTTATTACCGGTTTGATTTTATTTCTTGTTTTTATGAATATTTTGTTATATTTTTAGCCGCATCTCGTAAAATTATTATTATGACTTTGTGATTATGGGTTCAAAAAACAATTTTTGTAATATCAAATAAAATTATGTATAATAAAATATTTGACGTTCTCCTCCATTTTAATTATTTTATTTATATTTTAGATAAAGCATCTTTCTCAATTAAACTATTAAACAGATTACGGGTCGGCCATTTGATAAGGTTGGACAGGATAAATCAAGAGTAAAGTAGAGAAAAATCCCCAATCAAAACTTGAATTTTACATGCAATTCTCACTCATAAAAAACTTTATTTCCACTCCCTGCATGTAAAGTTTTATTTGCTTCAACTTCCTTATACAAATATTGTGACCTAATTGCTCCTCAGATTTTTAGGTCCAAAAATGAGTATAATTCCTCTTAAATTCAGCACTTTATATTAGAATCGAATATATTTTCTATTAAATTGAATATATTTTTTTCCTGTTTTAATATAATTCATCTTAAATTCAGCACCATGTAAAAAGAAAATCTAGTATATTTTCTATCCAATTAAGTATCATTTAAAGAAAATCTAGTATATTTTCTATCCAATTGAGTATCATTTAAAGAAAATATAGTATATTCGAGTATATTTTCTATTAAAATTACTCTTCATATTTTTTAGGTATATTTCATATTAGACTTTTTATACTCATTTTTAGACTTTTTATACTTAAAATATCATGGGCAATTAGGTAAGTATATTAGACTAGGGAGTGAAAACAAAGAATTTTTCCAACGGGGAGTGCATGCAAAGTTGTGCTTACCAATGGGGACTGCATGTAAATTTTCCCATAAATCAACCCGTTATATTGACGGATTAAAAAATTCTCAACCCAATCCAATTATATATATATATAATGTTTTTATTTTTGAGTTATTGAAACTCATACCAGTCATTGATTTTTGAAATCGAGTGTTATAGATTTTGAGTTTCTAAAATTATTACCTTTAGGAATCTTTTTTTCACAAATAGACAAATGTATCAATGAGACAATGAGTCATTGAAATATTTCCAAATGTTCCTTTGTTACTTAACTGATGGACAATTAGGTGGATCAAAATAGTATTTGTTCCGTTAGTTTTTATCAAAAAAAATAACCACACCTCCAATTTGTAACATGTCCATGCCTTGGCATAGTCAATAGATGCAAAGACACCACTATCTCCCGAAGGTTAGGGTTTGAATCAGGTTGAGTTGAGTTATGTGAGAAAAGAGAGTCGGGCAACCACAAGTAAAAAAAAAAAAAAAAAGGGTAGTATGCCTAAAAACACATTCCATTTTAATTTAAAGTTTAGGAGATTTTTTTCCTCAACTAGAGCCAACACAAACCTACTACGAGCCGACCCATGCGGGTCATGGGCCCAAGTGGGTCATCCATCTAGATTCACATTTAAATAAGTTAGATAAAATTTCAACCCAATTTACTTAAATTATTTGTCAATGTTGAAACCCCGTGATAATTTTGATGTGATCAACCAAAGTTAAAGTTAGGTCCTGTTATGTTTGAACCTTGTGTCTAAGTATGCAAAAGCTTAGGAACACAAAAATCGAGCAGAAGACGTAGTTAGCGAGAAGGATGACACGGGAAGGGAGTCGACGAGCTCGGTGCATCCGAGGGACGAGGTGCTGCGGAAGAGTACACCAGTGGACGAAAATGACGTGCGCGACGTTCCAAGGGACGAGAAGTCGAAGCGGAAGCCTACTTGAGAAGAAGACTGGGAAATGGATTCAGGTGAGCCTTATCTCGGATGACCGCAATCACCTAGGCGATCGGAGCAGTAGAAGAGCGAAAGGAGGCTGGAATTGTTGCTGGAGGCACCTTCAAAGTGAATCGAATGCGCCTTCGCACCTTCACTGTGGAAGGGGTCTTCGATGAATAGTACGAAGACGCCTTCCAACCCTATGGAAGGTGCCTCCGACCAAGTTGATTTTAGCCGTTGCCAAAGGATAAAGCTTTATTCTTTGACGTCTCGCTGGAAGCGCCTTCCAGCCCTATGGAAGGCACCTTCAAGCACGGATAAAATTTTCTCGAGGCTATAAAAAGACCCTTGGACGTAGGAAATAAATAACAAATCGTGTAATCATTCCCTAGCAACTGTCTGAGCTTTTCAACGAGTGTAAAAAGTTTCTCCGCCTTCAACGAAGGAGATTTTCTTTTAGTACTTTCATAGATCTTGGATTAACGACCACCTAGGTTGTAACCAAGTAAATCTAGTGTCTCGTCTTTAAGTTGTTATTTCCATTTATTATTATAGTTGTCTTTAATTAGAGTTGAAAGAACAGGAAAGATTTTTTATTTTTTTCAAGCAATTTACCCCCTCTTGCCGACCCTAACTGGTCCAACAAGTGGTATTAGAGTCAGGACGTCTCAGAAGTACTAACCGCCAATTAAAGCAACGAGATGATGGCCGATGCAAGTAAATTCGAGGGAGACTTAGCGCAATAGAAACGTCGAATGAAGGTATTCTTTAAAATAGATTTTGAGATTCTGTTAATTATGAAATATGATTTTATAGTTCCGAAAGACAAAGAAAAATATCAGTGGACGAAGAAAGAGCAAGCCGATTTCGTGACGAATGGTAAAGCAGAATTCCATCTGCTCAGCGTCCTTCCGCTCCAGAAAGTCAATCGAATCGGCAGCTACGACTCCGCCAAAGAGCTCTGGGAGAAGTTCCTAAAACTCCATAAATGCACTTCAGAAGCAAAGTTAGCAAGACGAGACATCCTCCGAACCCAGCTAATAAACTTACGGATGAACAATGGAGAAAAGGTAGCGCAACTCCAAGCACGAATCAAAGAACTCATCACTCAGCTCAACAATCTCGAAGAATCAATAACGAACCGAGATTCAATCCGGTATGCGCTCAACGTCTTCCCAAGAACTCCAGAATGGTCATCTTTAGTAGATGCATACTACATCTCTAAGAATTTAGAGGTAAGTATACTAGAGAATTTATTTTCCACGTTTGAACTTCACGAAACTCGATGTGCAAATTCTAAAGAAATTGAAAAGTCGAACAACAATCTTACCTTGAGAGCCAAGAAAGAAGATCCTGACTCCAAAGCGTTGATCGACGAAGATGAAGCAGCGCTACTAGTAAGAAAATTTAATAAATTTATTAAATCTAATAAATTTAAATCGCAGACGAGAAAGCATTATTGAAACAATAGGACGGTTCGATACTACAACTACAACGAAGAAGGGCACATCAAAGATAACTGCCCAAAACTGAAGAACAAAGAAAAGGAAAAGAATAAGAAACCAGCCCGACCCAAACATAATCTAAAAACCACATGAAATGAATCGTTGTCCTCCAACTCTGAAATCGAAGCCTACACCAGACTAGCCCTAATAGCATACTATCAAAAGGAAGACGAAACCAACTCAGAGATGAGCATCGACGAAGGGGGAGGATCATCAGAGGAAAGCTATGATGAAGGAGGAGCATCAGAACTTAAGGTAAGTGAGGTACGTGCTCTTTCACCCGAACAATCTTTTCAGTTCATTAAAGTTCTTTCTAACGATTTAGTAAAACTAGAAAAAGAAAACAATGATTTGAAAAGACAATTAGCAAAATCATGCCCATTAGATTTGTTTGATAATTTAAAAATAGAAAATGATAAACTGAAAATAGAAATAGAATACTTGAAAAATCATGCATGCTTAAAAAATCAAAATATTAAGAGATATAATAATTTGAACTGATATATTAGACATCACCATAAACAAATTAGGAATATTCCTAAAAATTATGTACATCCAAAATTTCTGATTAATCCAGTAGGTAGGAACTTATTTATATTGGGTTCCAATATCATACCTAGACTAAAATTCTTTTAATTATAAAAGAGTTAAATTGAATATTAATTTCTTTAAAAGGTTTTGTCTAAGAAAGTAGTTATTGTTCCAATATCCAAGAAATTCTAATGTCTCGCTACAGCTTGGAAGCCAATTATCGAAATAAATATTTTATTAACTAAGTGTTAAACAATTTACTATTATAATCTTTTAACAAATTAATTTTTTTTAAAACTTAGTCGTTTTTTTAAAAGTGTTTTTAACCCTTTTATTACTTGTCAAATACAAAGTATGTTATTTGTTACTGTTTACTATTTTCACGTAACCCTAACAATTAATTTCTAACTTCTTATATTTTTTCCTTTTTTTTTTATGTGAACAAAGGGAGAGTAATAGGTACAAATTTAGGGAGAGTAAGGAACACTATTTTTTCACATTTTATTGCCTAATTTAGCTTTGCAACTTGATGCATGTTAATGCTTAACTTAATTTTGTAATTTCTTTACAAAACTTATGTTATTGTAATTTATTTATTTGTTTTTTTTTCCTAACTTGAACTTAGTTTGATGCACATCAAAAAGGGAGAGATTGTTAGAACCCTGTGGTAGTTTTGATGTGATTAACCAAAGTTAAAGTTATGTCCTATTATGTTTGAACCTTGTGTCTAAGTGTGCAGGAGCTTAGGAACACAAGAAGTCGAGCAGAAGACGCAGCTAGCGAGAAGGATGACACAGGAAGGGAGTCGACGGGGGCTCGGTGCATCCAAGGGACAAGGTGCTACAGAAGAGTATACTGGTGGATGAGAAGGACGTGTGCGACGTTTCGAGGGACGAGAAGTCGGAGCGGAAGCATGCTCGAGAAGAAGACCGGGAAATGAGTTGGGGTGAGCCCTATCCCGGATGGTCGCGATCACCCAGGCGATCAGAGCAACAGAAAAGCGAAAGGAGGCTGGAATTACTGCTGGAGGGGCCTTCAAAGTGAATCAAAGGCGCCTCCGTACTTTCACTGTGGAATGCGCTTTCCATGGATAGAAAGCACATTCCATGAACAGTACGAAGACGTCTTCCATCCCTATGGAAGGCGCCTTTAACCAGGCTGATTTTAACCGTTGCCAAAGGATAAAACTTTATCCTTTGGCACCTCCCTGGAGGCGCCTTCAAGTCACGGATAAGATTTTGCCAAGACTATAAAAAGACCCCTGGACCTAGGAAATAGATAACAACTCTTGTAATCATTCCCTAGCAACTGTCTGAGCTTTCAACGAGTGTAAGAGGCTAATCTGCTTTCAACGAAGGAGATTTTCTTTTAGTACTTTCATTGATCTTGAATTAACAACCACCTAGGTTGTAACCAAGTAAATCTGATGACTCGTCTTTAAGTTGTTATTTTCATGTATTATTATAGTTGATTTTAATTAGAGTTGAAAGAACGAAATTTTTTTTTTCAAGCAATTCACCCCCTCTTGCCGGCCCTAACTGGTCCAATAGGCGAAACGAGACAACCCAACGGACCAAACTCAAATTGACGACTCTACTCTCAGTTTCTCCATCATTTTATAAAAATGATCCTAAATACTTAAAGTTCTCAGTTCCAAACAATTCGTTATCTTCTATCTTAATAGTTGTCTCATTATGTCTAAGATGACTAAACTGAAATTTCATATATTTTATCTTTACTCTACTAAATCTAAAATCTTTCACTTTTAATGTTTCCTGTCAAGATACTAATTTAGTATTTACTCTTTTATGTGTCTCATCTACCAAAATAAAATTATCTACAAATAACATACACCAAGATACTATGTTAGTGAGTCCATCCACAATTAGTATAAAAAAATAGAGGCTTAAAATTGATCCTTAATGTAATCCTATCTTTATTAGAAATATTTCAGTTAATTCGCATGATCATTACATTTTCATATATATCCTTAATTAATTCAATATATGATATGGTAACATCTCTCTTTTTTAAAAAAATTCATATAATTTTCTCTTAGGATTTTGTCATAAAATTTTTCTACGTCAATTAATATCATGTGTACATCTTGTTTTCGCTTCTGATATTTTTTAATTAGTTGTTTGAAAAAATGTATAATTTATATTATCAACCTTTTATGCATGAACCTAAATTGGTTTTCAGTTACTATGATTTCCTTCCTTAATCTTTTTTCTATTATTTTTTTTTAATTTCACGACACAACTCATTAGTTTAAATATAAATACTAGAGAAAGGAAAACAAGTTGGAAAATTGAACGAGCTTTGTTCTACAACAGCACGGCAACCTCCAAATGTCTATTACCTCCATTAGATATAAGTATCCTAATTGGTAAAACAAGAATGAGCTCTATATTAAACTATGTCCATTGTTCAGTCCATGTCTTGCCTTTTCATATGTTTTTATTATAGTCCGCTACAGAGTCCAAAGCCCAAGAAGTATGAACTCCAAATCCTTTTTCTTTTCTTATTTTTTCTATGGAGGAATACATGATTGTTAGTTACCTTGAATGTTGGATTCAAATCCACAAGTAGTCAAGTGCTTTGCAAGTTGCTGTCCAAGATCTTGCTGCCAATCCTCCGAAACCTTGACTTCAGGTACAGCCCAAACAAATGCCGTCTCTTTTTCAAGGTTAACTATGGCAGAATATACCTGAGGCTGCATTAGATATGAAATTTGATAAGAGGCCCCAATTTCTCACACAAGTCGTAGAATATTTTGGTTACATAGCAAGGAAATTAAAAGATCGAAGATTTTTTCTTCAAAAAGACGCAAATTTTGACGAAATTGAGCACATCTGATCATTTCAAGCGAAGAATTGTATGATGGCTTACTAGGCTCTCCAAGATGCGTTTAACGCTTGCAGCACAACCACCGCAGCTCATGCCCTGCCAGAAACCATCACAAACCCTAAAAATTCCCCCCTTTTTCAAAATACCGAGATAAAGCAAAGAGGAAGGAGGTGAATTACTCCGACATGCAGGACAATCGCATCGGAACCGAACGCAGTGGAGTCCTCCGAATCTCCGGCTACGGGTTTCGCCTCGGTTTCCCCCGAGCTCGACCCGCCGTCGCCTCCTCCTCCTCCTCCTCCGCCGCCGCCTCCATCAACGCCATCCACGCCACCGCCACCAGACAAGGACGCGAAAACCGAAGCAAGCCTGCACCGCGGAGTATCTGATGGATATGCCGATAGGTAGATTCCGTTGGCTGGAAGTAAACCCAGGGAGGTAGCTGTGAGGTAGCGGTCCCTGCCGTGAGAGCTTAGGAAGCAACGAGCTATGTGGGAGCTGGAACAGACGGGGAAACGAAGTAGGAAGCCGAAACTCTGGAAAGACGACGGGAGTTTGGGTAGAAGAGAAGATAACGCGGACGCCGTCGCCATTGGACGAGGAGGCCTCGAGGTTTGTTACGTCGGAAGGTTGGCGTGTATATTTGAACCAGGGAGACAAAAACGACACAATTGGTCAAATCCGCTACGATGAGTTTGGAGCGCCCGTTATACAAATACGACGCCTCGATGCTAATTATAACGTACCGTTATGGGTTTTGTCATGTAGAAATAAATGTAAACTCCCAAAACATCTACGAAGTTCAATTTCAAAAAACTTTTAAAAAATCTCGTACCATGTCCAATAAATTATCAAAACTTAATACTGAACTGCCCTTTTCATTATATATCATGAGTATCATTTCGTATCAACACCCTCAATACCTAGCATTTCAAATGAAAAACAAATATTGACCTAAATTATGTAGTTATCTTTTTTTTCTTCCTTCTTCAATTTACCACTAACACTACACAACCATTTCGGTTAAAAATTGAAACATCAACTTGATTCGAGTAGTACACAAACAATGGATGATGATTAACTTGAGGCATAATTATGGTCATTATGGATCCAATTAAGTCACAATTGCGAGGTTTAGGCAAACAGCAAATGGTACTTGAAACTTTAAATCGCCACAATAAAACTCAGTATGTGCCACTCAGTAAGAAAAGGATGAACCAACAGCAAATGCACGGCAGTGGCTTTTCGATGCACATCCACAATCAGAAGGGCCGGTACCGCATTGGCCTTCTGAACCTGGGCACCTTCCTGGAAGGAAGATCAAGGAGAAAAATTGAATATCATCTCGTCTACTTGCACAATAACAATGCAACACAGAGAGGAAGAAAAATGGACTTACCCATAAGCATAAGGTGGAGGGAAATAAGGTGGCATGTAAGGCCTCCTCGTGGGATATCCCATGTAGGGGTTGAACCGTCGTGGATGGAACTGCTTCAGGCCTGGGACGTTAGTCCGCTTGGCGGCTACCTGCACATCGTTTGAACAAAGGGAAAACAGCCATTACATTAAATTGCATTTGAGTGCAACATCGTCGACAAGTGTGATCATTGGCTTTACTTTAATTTGACGGCCATGCAGCTCCGATTCGTTCAACTGCAGAGCTTCTTGAACAGCCTCGGTCTCCAGAAATTCGACATAGGCAAAACCCTTTGGCTGGCCAAATTTGTCCGTCAGGATGGTAACCCTGTTGACTGTGCCGCATGACTGGAAATGCTGCTGCACTTCTTCAGGCGTGCAGCCATAGTCCACCTGCAAATTTAAATGGAGGCTTTCAGATGAGTGGATTAACAGGAATGAAATTCTGGAAAGTTTTGTTATCGCAATAATTCTTCCTAGATATTTCAAGAGAACCTCAAACTTAGAAGGGAACTTTTGCAGGACAATAGTTTTATTGTGTTCTTTTATCTTCATTTACCGCATCATTGATGGAACTTGTATACCAATCATCTTTGTGTTGATATCATCTTACTTAACTAATTTTCTCTTATATTTTAGCATCAAACACTTTTTTTTTTCTTTAATCTTTTTCTAGACATTCTAATCACTGCAGAACAAACTTTTCATATGCATGTGGAATTAAAGATCCATGTAGAGAATTTTAACCTATCCACAAAATGGAGGCGACCACGAGAAAGAAACAATTTATAGTACTTTTGTTTGCTAAGATATAACCGTACTCTGGAAATATGGCACATAATGAGATGTTTTCTTGCATACAGGTGTATATAGTTTGTAGACCAAAGCAACAAAGAAGTTTAAAAGGCCATGCGCAAGAGATCAAGGACCTCTCACCATATCGCGATGCAATAAGATGCTTTGAGAAACTCCAAGAATAAGTTGGCTCCAACATCTAAAGTTGCATATGCGCCATAATGGAATTAGGTAAGCTGACAAAATAGGTGTCTTCAAACTTCCACCTGCTTAGCTTTTATGTTAACATCAGGCTGTTAGCTATCTAGCCCATAGCCTATTGAATCAGCATTCATCTTGCCAAAATACCAAAAGGCCACTATGTCTTTCCTAGCTTCGAAATCGACATCAGTAGCTACTACTATCCTTTTTCTTTTCCAACCTTTCTTTTTTTCATTTTCAGTTCACTGTACTCTGCAAACCTATAATTTTCTTTTCTTTTACTCCTTCAATATTTTGCCTTCTTTTATTTCTTTTTTTTTTTTTTTTTCATTTTATACTCTTTTTTCAATCAATCATGATATACAATCTTTCTGTTTTTTTTCCCACTACAAGGCTATCTACATAAGAGGTTCAGGCACCACAAAAAATAGGATATCAGATAACTCATAAACAGAATATTGGTACCTGCAACCATTGTTAAATGTACAGTTAAAGTATTAACTGAATTTGCCAAAAGATCATCACAATAAATTTATTGATGATTAAAACGAAAAAACAAACGGTGTTAGTAATTCTAGCACATTTAAAGCAACCTTCTTACAAATTCAGAAGAAGAAATTGATACTGTAAGGTAAGATTACAAAAACATTTATAATAATAAAACTGTAGGAGTTAGAAAGCAGCTGCTTTTAAAATGTGTTAAAGATGTTTGAGCATCTAGCTCTATGGAGGATGGAGAAATATGAATACCCTATAAGAAAGTAGAGAGCTTTAATATCCCACGTGAATGAATGGCGACGTATAATTTTATAACTTTGGAAAAAGATTGTGTTAAATAACTCAGCTATGTGGGATGACTAGCACAGTTTGCTACAATCTAAACTGCTGGAACTTCCCAATGCTTTATATTGAAGGGATCATAATATGGATGAAGAACCAATCCCAGACAAATTTACCATTCTCAAGGATAGTTACTATTGTCATCACGAGTACATATTACCAACTTTCATCAAGGCATATCAAACAAATGAACTAGTAGTGCTGAGTCACAAATTCATCCACAATATAAGTTACTTTAACAAAAAAGATAAGTACATATATACAACTGATATACCAAAAGGCTAAAATCACAGCATTATCTAGGCTAGCACATAATAACCATTATGCGAGACTAAAAATTCTCTGGCCATAGCCATTATGTGAGGATTGTATTCAACTGATGTATCAAAAGGCTAAAAACACAAATTCTATTATCTAGGCTAGAGAATAATAACCATTATGTGAGAATTGTATTGTCTAGGCTAGCACATAATAACCATTATGTTTGAATTAGAAAGTCTTTGGACATGACAAAGGAACTTTGGAGCTTACATTGCCAACGTATATAGACCGAGCATCAACCTCCTCTTTACTTGCTTGACTTGTAGCTGCACCTTCAGAGTCTACAAATGAAAGAGATGGAGGAAAAGACTATTATGTTTATGCATCTGAATGAGATGAGGTTAGGAAAAATCAATAATCTACTCGAAAAAATGAGCATTTTCTAAGATCATGCAAATGCACGGCCATCCCATTGTGTATATTATAGTTCGGTATCAATTGCTTTGGTAGCAACAGAAATTTAGAAACTCTCCGGGAAATCAACAGATCTTTATCTACAAAAACTCCTCTAGCATTAAAATTTTTGGTAAGCAGGAAAATGAATCGAACGAGATCTCTAGATTTTCCAGATTGAAGTTGGAGAAGAAAATAGAAGAAAGACCTTGGGAGGCTCCCATCTCCTTCTCGACCTTGGTCTGCATCTCCCGCAGAGCAGCGGCCTCCTCCTCCATCTCCTTGAGCCGCTTCTTCATTTCGTCCAACTCCTGAAACGGGATCCGCAAAAGGGGATAAGAAATCGAGGAGACGATGACCAGAGAAGAGAAAGGAGTACCTTGATGTCAGTGTCCCCAGGATTAGACATATCTACGTCGGCGTCCATATCAGCCACGTCGGGGATCTCTCCTCCGTAGACCTCGTGCTCTTCCTCCTCCATCACCGCCGCGCCCCCCTTCCTCTCTTCTGTAGATCTATTCGGAATGAGATTCAAGTGTACGGTAGGCAGGAGGCTGCTGGTCCACGGAGTTTTACCCAATTCAATCTCTCAAATTACTGAACTACCCCCGGTGCGGATCGGCAGAAGCCATCCGAAAGGCCGCCCTCAGTAAATTTGTGACCTTTTAGTAGGAAACAAAAAATCCTGCTTCCTTCGCGTTGTGGGTTTTCTTCTTCTTGCTTTGTTTCCGCGTAGTGCGCGTAGCATTCGCGTCGAGCCAACGCGCCTATATATTATTCCATTCCCTCCGATCCACTACCATTGAACCGTCGTCGCTGCTTCCCCTCTCTCTTCCCTCAACCCCACGCGATCCGCCCATGGAGCCGCCGGCGATTAGGGATCGGCGCCCCGACGCCCTCGGCGACCTACGCGTCCTCCCAGATGAGATTATATGCGACGTCCTCGATCTCCTCACGCCTCGCGATCTCGCTCGCTTGTCTTGCGTCAGCAGGTCGTCGTTATTCCCCACATTCCATTCGGGTTGCTTTCTCTATTTGCCGATTCTGATTGATAGTCAAAATGGAAAATTTCCGACTCGTTTTTCTTCTTTTTGGATGCTTGATTACTCTAAATTTGTGAGATAGAATTGTTAGAATGACAAGGATTGTAGAAGGGTTTCAATCTCATGATAAGCTTGCTTCTTTCACTGTGTTATCGATGTATCTTTGTGTGCGTGTGTGTGGTTTCCCATGATTCAGCAATGTCAGTTTGTGACCTTACAAAATATACACCATTGAATCGGAGGATTGGCTGGGATTGCCTTGCTTAATCGTGTGTCTTAATGTGAATCTAAGTTATCGATTGAGTTCATTGTCTTCTCTTTGTTTTCCATTTTTAGCAACTTGCTGAAATGACTTGCCCTCGAACCTTATTTAGTGTAATGTACATACTCTGCAATGAGGAGCCACTGTGGATGAGTCAGTGTCTCAGAGACGGAGGTCAGCTTGAATTCAAAGACACTTGGAAGAAAACGACACTACACAGGTTAAGTCGTTTGGTTTTCTCAACTGTAACATTTCGTTCTTTCCTTAGTTTGAAAAATTCTGGGAATGAAGAAAGTCAGTATCTCTGTTTGCTGCCTAAGCACCACTGACCTGATTTGTTCTCATCATTGCTAATTCTTCAGAAAAAATCTGTGCACCAAAGTTGAAGTTTGTGAGAAACCTCTGCAGTTTGATGGTAATAGATATTTCTACTATATCTCTTATTGTATCTGAGCACTCTTATCAGAGAAATACTCATCCTGACTAAATATCGAGTTACATTTCTTTTTTTTAGGATTCAACTCTTGGTTTTTATACAAGAGGTGGTATAGGTGCTTTACGACTCTGGATGCATTTACATTGGACAGTGGAGATATGGAAAGACATAAGAGTGTTACTATGGAGGAGTTTCATTCTGAATATGATTGTAAAAAGCCGGTAAGTTTTGCACTAGGCTTTCTCTTCTTTGTTTTTTTTAGTTGGCACCAGCTATCTAGCTTATGCTGACTAATCCTAGGGTGGCCGGCCAGCCCCGCAGAGGTTTCCTACTAGCCACCATGGTAATTCGGGAAGCACTTGCAGCAGACAACCCATCAGCCAGCGTTCTTAGGTCAACCACCCATTAAGAGATAGTAATTCGCCAAAATTGAGACTCGATCCTTAGATGTCTGGGAAACTGAGAAGGTGCTCTGCTGCTGCACCATTGCCCGGGGGCAAAAATTTTGGACCATTTCTTGATTTATAAGTGTGATTCTTGCACATGGACCATGCTAATCTTCTTGCACTAGGCTTTCTCAATTTTAGAACTTGTGGCTCACATTGAAAATTTTCAGCTTAATTCTCATAATTATTGTCCTGTTTCTTTTAATCATGTTCTACTAGTAACATTTCTGTAGAATGTAGAAACAGCTATTCTATTTTTTTCAGTTACTAAAGTTGGTTGAATCATGTGCAAAAAAATTTAACATCATTTCGCTGCTGTCTAATTGGTATAAATTGTTAGTGGATAATGCTAAATCGTTGGTACATATTGTTAAGTGTTAATTGCTAAATCAAGTCCGAATTTTTGATGTAGTAATAAATCTAGCATGAACTTTCAATTTAATATATCTATGCATATACTTTCAATTTTGTGACAAATCTTGCATCTTGTTAGTTTGACACATAATGTAAATTTTTTTTACAACGCATTACATAATATTTTCATGAAATTTTAAACAATAAAAAAATACATTAATTAGTTGATTAAAAAATATTTTTTAACGCTAATGATCAAAATAATCATCCAGTAATAAGTTAATTGCTGGAAAAAATTCAAAAATATTATGTTGGATAATATTCTAAATTTATTATAAAATAAAAAATACAAGTAGATTAATTAAAATTGAAAGGTCATTCTAGATTCATTGAAATATCAAAAACTCATTCTAGATTTAACAATTATCCATATTATTAAAGCCTTGTGTCTAATATTAGGAGTACTTCTCGTCTCATGAAAGAGTGGACTAATCTTGAACAAGTTTGGATGTTTGAATACATTCTACATTAATAATGAACTTACCTATTCGGCTATTCATACTATCTTTTCAGGTTTTACTTACAGAATTAGCTAATACTTGGCCGGCAAGAACCAAATGGACTATTAAGCAGCTATCTTTAGATTATGGGGACATTACATTTAGGATATCTCAAAGGAGCTCTCAGAAGATCAAAATGAAGCTTAGGGATTATGTCTCTTACATGGAAGGCCAGCACGATGAGGATCCTCTCTACATTTTTGATGATAAGGTTATCTAATATTCCATTGGAAAGTTTGTAAATTATGTCGAGTCGAATTGCTAGTAACATTTGAATATTTCTTTGTCAGTTCGGAGAATCTGCTTCACCTCTCTTGGATGATTATAGTGTTCCATATTTGTTCCGTGAAGATTTTTTTGAAGTCTTAGACTTAGAAAAACGGCCTCCTTTTAGATGGCTAATTATTGGACCACAAAGGTCTGGTGCATCTTGGCATGTTGATCCAGCTTTGACCAGTGCTTGGAACACACTTCTTGTTGGGAGGAAGAGGTCACTTTATTCTTGGCTGTATTATAGTAATCTAGCTTAATGCCTGATTAACTGATCATTCAACTTTATGCTGCCTCAAGAATCAATTCATTATATCAAACAAATAGTCACATATGGAGATTTTCCTTTTCAGTTATACTTTTTAGGAGAGCATAGAAGGAAAAAATTGCATGCAGTTGCAAATTCAAATGAGTGTTAACTGAAACTTCTTTTGAATTGTTTTTAAGTATACCACTGCTCCACCTCCAGTAAAGAAAGCATATATCTATTTGGGGTTTGTTCTCTATGGTACCTCTCCCATGCTTATTTGTTTAGTTATTTGTTACATATTGCTGAAAGGTGTTTAACAAATATAGGCAATATCAAGAACTATAACATTTATATAAATCGATTACTAAAATTGTTGCACTTATAGCTAGGTACAAAAAGTGTATGCAAGCAGTATGTGATCGACCTACTGTATTGTGCATAGTGCTTATGCAGTGAGGGCAATATGCAATCAACATTAAAAAATATTTTAAAATATTTATATTGATAAAAAAACTAACATATATACAATAAAGGATATTAATCAACGCACTTAATTTATACTTCACTTGGGAATATATATATGTCAATCTTACCATGCAACACACGTGGAATATTAATCAACAATATTGAATATAGGATACACATTTAAGTAACATGCATATAACTATTTCTAAAGTATTCATCACTTACAAAAGAAGTGTTTGATTTAACACTCACAATTTACAAGTTTAGAAATAGGTAATTTAGGATTTTAAGTCATTTAATTAGTCTAAATCGATTCAAAGGTGGCTCGTATATAGTGCTTATGGCCTCTATGTGATTCCCCTCCAAATTTGCCTTGGCTGCTGCATACCTAGTATAGGCAAAAGCTTTTTAAAACTATAGTCATCAACTTCTTTATCCAAAATAGTAATCCGATAATGTATATTAATCAACACAATTTATATTTCACTTAGAAAAATATATATATGCCAAGCTTACCATGAAACACATGAAATATAACAAATAATATTGGTCAACAATATTAAATATAGGATATGCATTTAAGTAACTTGCATATAGTGAATTCCTAAAGTGTTGATCACTTGCAAATGTTTGAGTTAACACTAACAAGTTGTAAGTTTACAACTAGGGTAGGTAAGCCTTTTAAGTCATTTAATTAGTCTAAATCGATTCAAAAGTGGCCCACATATACAATATATCACCTCTATGTGATCCCCTTCCAAATTTGCCTAGGCGACGACATATATAGTCTAGACAGAAGCTTTCCAAATCCACGATCATCAATTTATTTATCCAAAATAGTTATCAGCTTGTAGACGTGGCATGTCCAAGTAGCTTTATTTCACAATCGGATGTCACAGGTCTTCCTATTTACTATTGAGAATACCTTATGGATTAGTTGCACAAATTTTAAGTCATTTTAATTGTTAATTTGTAGTCCTATGTGTTATTTGGGTCAAATTGAATCACGAGCATATAACTTATACGTATTATTGAGCATTTTGGATGACAAGTTAATAAATGACTATGAATATTATAATTGTTAAATATTGATGTACATAATTATCACAATTGTTGATTTTGATTGATATTTGTTATGCCTTGGAGCAATGGTAAAATTGTTGCTTTGTGACCCTTTTGCAAAAGTAGGTAAGGCTGCATACAGTAGACCCTTCCCCGGGACCCGCCTTAGCGGGAGCTTCGTACGTCGGGTTGCCCTTTTTATGTGTTATTTGGGTCAAATTGAATCACGAGCATATAACTTATACATATTATTGAGCATTTTGGATGACAAGTTAATAAATGACTATGAATATTATAATTGTTAAATATTGATGTACATACTTACACAATTGTTGATTTTGGTTGATATTTGTTATGAAACTCAACTATTGAGGCATTCTTGAAAATTAGCTGTTCTTTTTTATGAAGTAGATCAGGATAAGTGATAGCCATACTTAACATCACCATTTTTATGCCACTGCAGCTGTGAATTTCTTTTTTTGTCCTCCAGTTGAACTGATATTGGCTAATGCAACTTTCTCTTTAGATGGGCATTGTATCCACCTGGAAGAGTACCTGCAGGTGTGACTGTACATGTGAATGAAGAAGATGGTGATGTTAACATAGAGAGCCCATCATCCTTACAGGTAAGCATAATAATTGAAATATTAAACCAATATACAATAGGCATAATTTTTTTTATAAAGTACATTTCGCATTTTGTAGTGGTGGCTGGACATCTATCCTCAGCTTTCTGACCATGATAAGCCTATAGAGTGCACTCAATTGCCGGGCGAGACAATCTTTGTGCCAAGTGGTTGGTGGCATTGTGTGCTAAATTTAGAGACAACTATTGCTGTCACACAGAACTTTGTGAATAAATCAAATTTTGAGTTTGTATGTCTGGACATGACTCCTGGTCATTGTCATAAGGGTGTATGTCGTGCTGGATTGCTGGCTGTTGGAGAAAGTATTCCTGGAGATGCTAGAGATCATGAATTTTCTAAAATGAAGCTATTGGATGACTCAGACTTATTAAGAAAAGCGAAAAGGTTGAAAGGTTCTGATATTTTGACCAAACCATTTCAGCCTAATGCTCAATGGCATGCTGGAAATGTGCATGCACAGCCTCTTAGCATGATGCAGATGGAAAAATTTTCTTATGACATAAGCTTCTTATCTAAGTTTTTGGAGGAAAATAGGGATCACTACAATTCTGCTTGGAGTCCTGACAACTCTATTGGACAAAGGGAGATGCAGGAATGGTTGCGTAAGCTCTGGATCTCAAAACAAGATATAAGAGAATTGATATGGAAGGTACTAGTTGTTATGTAATTTTGGTACTGAAGTTTAACAATTTACACATTCAAGAAAATGACATTTTACTTTTTTGTAAATAAAGGAAGATGTTTTTATCAATTAGATTTGAGTTATAATTCTTGTGTTTTTAATTCTGGTTGCTTATAGGGAGCACAACTAGCTTTAAATATTGATAAGTGGTACGCATGTTTGGTTGAAGTTTGTGCATGCCATAATTTGCCTCCTCCTTTGGATGATGAGAAATTTCCTGTCGGCACGGGTAGCAATCCTGTAAGTGGCTTCTTCTGTATTCTCTTTAGAAGCATGTGCTAACTTAACAAACATTAAAGGAGTCGTTTGTTTTTATCTGTTGCTTGGAATTGGCTTTGTCTTGAAGATGTGTTATTATGTTACACTTTGGCCATAGCTAAGTCACTTTTTCATTTCTTTGTTAATTTATTGTTCTAGCAGGTTCTGCATTTAACAGACTGTTCCATCTGCTTCTGTAGGTTTTTCTTGTTTCAGACTTTGTAATAAAAATCTACGTAGAAGGGAACCTTGATTCTTCTATCCATGGTCTTGGCACTGAGGTATCACTTGCTATGATTGCCATCTGCATTTCTTTTTAACTATGTAGTAGGATTTCCTCACCTGATGTTTTATGTGTTTTTCCAGCTTGAGTTCTACCATTTTCTTCGAAGTACTACTTCACCATTGAAAGATCATATTCCTGATGTTTTAGCAAGTGGTATTCTTGCCAATGAAAATGGCTTCCTCAGAATATATCCATGGGATGGAAAAGAAATACCAAATGTGATTGCTAATTGCAAACTTATTGGAGATTGCATGACAAATTCTTTTCCATTTGGTATATGGAGCAAGATAAAAACTGAACTTACTGATCAAGTAACCAGTGAGCCCAGAAATATATGGCCTTACATAGTGACAAAACGATGCAAAGGGGACATTTTTGCTAATTTGTGAGTTGAATTTCTCAGTACTTATTTTCAATAGTTGATCACTCTATTTACTTGCCTGCACAATCACCTGAATATGATTTCTCTCTTTTGCAGACGGGAAGGACTCTCTATGAATGATGCTTTACATCTGGCTTCATTTTTGGGAAATCAACTACGAAACCTTCACAGCTTACCCTTACCTGAGTTCTGCGAAAACTACAGATTATCGATCAAAAATGATTCTTTACAGGCGGTTCATAGTGAGATTAATATTCCTGTAGCCTGGGAGCTAATTATCATGACTCTGAATAGAAGAAGAAGGGATGTTCGAAAACGTTTAAGTGTGTGGTGAGTGCTTGATGTTAAAACAGTGTGAATGGCAATGCCTATTAGGTTAGGTTTATCCTTGTGATTCATTTTACCATTTGAAAGTTTAGATGCATGTAGAATTATGTTATTTCGTACTGCTACATGAAGACCAAATCGCATGGATCAGTTAGCATAATTATCAAAATGCTTAGAAATGCTTTCCATTGAGATGCCAGCATGAACTCCTGCAGACATTGAGATTTCCCCATCTTAGTCATACATCTTAGATGGTGCTTATAAAGACAATTCATTCTTGATTGTACTACTACTGCAGATGTTGGGATTTCCCCATCTTAGCTGTGCATCTTAGCTAGTGCCTATAAAGATCATAGTTCATTCTTGATTGTACTACCAATTTCATGATAGTGGCTCCAATCGTTGTAAGGATGGTAACATATATAAACAATCCGGTAAATATTAATAAATACAATTCATAAGATGTTACTGAAAAAAGGAAAATGAAGAATGAAAATAAGGATATTTTTATTACATTTATATATTTTTGTGTCCGCATTAATTTTCCACATGGAATTATGGGATTGATGTGGCCAATTTGAAGTTGGAAGGGGCAAATGAAAATACTGACAAATACCAAGGGAGAAGATGTGGTTTATTAGGTTCAGATCCTCTGGTCCGCAATCTCTGGTCCGCTTCTGGTCCTTTTCGCAATTTGCACGTCGGATGACGATCAAAATCTTGCCAAAATTGGCTGCAATCTCCCTTGGGGGTTCACCTTCCCACCCAGATTGTAGTTTGGGTCAAGGCAAGCGACGGTGGGCGGGCCACCCCCTGCTCGATGCCATATAGTCCACCCACCATTAGCGGCCTCCGACCGCCTACCTCGACCCAAACTACAACCTAAGTGGGAAGGTGAACCCAGGGGAGGTTGCAACCAATTTTGGCTGGATTCTGGCCGCGATCCCACGTGCAAATTGCGGAAGCGACTAGGGATTGCAGGCCAGAGGATCTGAACAAGTGGTTTATCCAGTATAAAGTGTCTTAATTCCTTAGGGATGTTTTAGATATTTTAGAAGTCTTCTTTACCTAATAGAAATCATCTTCTTCCCTTTGCTCTAATGGAATGTTTAGTGAATTTTTCAGTTATTTTCACATTCCATATCCTAAAGTTGACTAGACATCCTTAATCCAGTCACTCAATTTGTTGTTCGTTTCCTCCACTAGACTATTCTAGCTATTACACCTTTTACATAATGTCCAAGTTAATAGACTAATATAGAAAATTAGTGTCAAGATCAATTTTGTGATTGTTATATAATTTTCACAGGGGTGATCCTATTCCAAGGCATCTGATAGAGAAGGCTGATGCATACCTTCCCACTGACCTCAGAATGTTGCTTGATTTCATAAAGGTGATACTTGGATTCTCATATTTTCCAATGTTTCTTTAGAATATCTGTTTACTAGTATTCATTTTTAACTAGAATATCTTGTTGGTTAAAGCAGGACGATAATGGCCTATATACAGTCAGTACTCCTACTTGGATACACTCAGATATAATGGATGATAACATTCTCATGGAATACTGTCAGCCTATTCCTAGTTTTGGGCATCCTTCATGTTCACCTTCAACGGCTAATGGGGAATTAATTGCTCTTGATGCAGAGCAAAATATATCGAAGTTGCAGGCCACTCACATTATTGATTTCAGTGATCTGTCAATAGGTAGGTAACTGCTCGTATCAGTTGCACCAAAAACAATGTTATTTTTCAAGTTTGTTACCAATCCTTTTGAGCATTAGAAAGTTGATATTTGACTCTTGGATTAACATTGAAAATAGAGGTATTGGGAAATATTTAAAAATTAGTATATTAAGGAAGTTATATCATAATAAATTAGAGACATTCATGTATAAGTGATTGTCAGTAGTGTTTAAAATCTGTGAAACTTTTTCACTCTGGTCAAGTGGAAGAAAATAAGTTTCAGTATCTTTATCATATTTGTTGGCGAGAAAGGATATCTGGGGTGTTATCTGCATGTGAAAGAGCATTCTCTGCTCGTAAACATAATTACACGTGGATGCAAATGTAGCAAATTTATGTGATGTATGACAATTTATGAAAACTTAAATAATAAACATGCCATTTTTTTAATACCACCATTGACCTCTTATGTGTTTCTTTTCAACTGGCTTGTTTTTTAGTTTTCTTTTTGCTGGAGCTCTATATCTATTTTTTTAACTTATATTTGATGCATTTTATAGTCCATATTTTCAGGATGCTTTCTGGTTCAGAATATCTTAGGTGTAAATATAATTATTCCTCTTATTGTAATCTATCCTGCTTTGTACTAACACTCTTCCTCAAAAGGCGTGGCAAGCTTCCTGTGACTTTAGCATTATCAATATATTATTTCATATTTTTCTTTAATGCAAACATTATGGAACACAATAAAATGCAGATATTTGACTTCGGCATAATCAATTGGTTGAACAGAC
Organism: Zingiber officinale; assembly: GCF_018446385.1. NCBI lineage: Eukaryota > Viridiplantae > Streptophyta > Magnoliopsida > Zingiberales > Zingiberaceae > Zingiber > Zingiber officinale. The sequence continues at coordinate 85,132,383 of NC_055993.1, read as the reverse complement.
AGCAGTATATACATACATGAGTGAGCATAAACGCAAGTAGTAAATTAAGATCATTGAAATTTAGGTTCATTTCTGACCATGAATTGTATAACTATTTACTAGTGTACATTTTATTCTTCCTATGAGAAACAGTTTTTTGGGTGTGTTTTTGAAATCAGTAGAAAACTGATATTGTGCTATTTGTTGTTCAGGTGATCCTTTATACGACTTGATTCCAATATACCTCGATGTTTTCAGAGGAGAACTAGTTTTGTTTAAACAATTTCTGGAAAGTTATGGACTTCCCCTATCAAAGGCGTCAATGAATGGTTGGCTCCCTTGCACGGTATCTGAGAATCTGGAGAGATATAAAAGAACATCGTATCGTACCATGTATGTAAGCATGAAACTTGTAGACTATGTTTCTCTACTCGTATTTTTTACATTTTGGTCTCATTGTCACAACTGTTTATATTGTTCATCAACAAGAGGGCAGCAATTAAATTCAGAAAATGCTTCAAATAGAATTGGGTCTAACTGAAACCACCAAGTTTCAATGAGTTGGTTTAGGATGGAAAATAGTCAGTTGCCATTGTCAGTCACTTAAATATAAGTCATCTAGATTCAATATCAGTATCACACTCAGGAATGTAAACTTAATCAGTCATCAAACTGCTTCACTACAGCCGGTTGAATAATTTTTCAGTATCTTACATCTTTTGTTTGATTTTTTTTTTTATGAAAAGGTAAATCTATATCATCAAAAACTACACAACCATACAATAACAACCAAGGATCGCCTCTCGTGTCATGTCTTACAAATGTCAGATCTGAAAAGGGAACTAAGGTATGACGTACATGTGCTCACAGGTGCCATCACTCTCTCTATGTATCATCCTTCGGTCAACTACTCATCTGTCATTTGGGACATGGGAGATCAAGTATCAACCCAAAGCTATCGTCACTATCAAAACATTCGCCTCCTGTAGGTGCCTCTATCTGCATGTAGCCCACCATCATCTCTGTCAATCTCCATCCTCTAGGGGCTCGGCTCCTCTAATCTCCAGTGCAGTGTAACTAAAAATATGTGGATATGCTAATAGCCCGTTGTCAGCCTCAATCCTAGTCTTCATCTGCTTACAACATCATCTAGAGCCTCATCATCCAACTTGTACGTGTCACCATCCCCTAGTCACTTTTAGCAAGTGATCAGCTATTAACGGATTTGGTGTGTCTTTACCGTGAGTCATTTGCTATGGACTAAATAGATCTTTGGTGGATATTCACCCTCTTAGGCTTTTTGGCAAAACTCCAACCATAAACAGATTTGGAATGTCTTTACCGTTAGCCGTTTGTTGCGGACTAGATAGATCGTCCAAGGTGGATCTATTCACCTATACATTCTCACCAATAGTGTATATGCTCTCACCCATAAGACAATCCCACAATGCACTCTCTCTCGAACACGGTGGAAGCTTCCACTTCTCACCGGCTCGAGATGTACATACTCACATATGCTCTCACTCACCAACCCAAGATGTACACAATCTCACTTCGATGTTTGCACAACTCCCAAAAATGTGCTCCACCTAAAGCTAATGAAGCTCCATCCATACTGACGAGATACCCCCGGAAGAACACTGCATCCAAATCAGTCCTCTCCTCAAGATGTCTGCATGTGTCTAAATCCATGTGTATAAAGAGTCTGCATGTATCTGGGGTATCTCTCACAGGTCGTATTGTTGTCCACCTCATCGAAGTGTTAGCTGGTGGTCTACTACTTTATATGAATCCATGTCTCATAATCCTCCAAATTAGGTACTAAACAAGGTTTTTTTTTTTACCATGGCAGTTACTTGGACTTGACACGACGCTAGCCCTCAATAATGTCCCTAGTTCCATACAATGTGTAACAAACAATATATGCCCTCCAGACCCCTATGTGAGGTAACAAAAATGTCTACTCCAACCTAGGGCAACTACTCATGCTTATCCACACGCCAGCCGAGTAGGTGACCGAGGTCTAGTAGACCACTTGAACACGACAAAGCTCCATGCGTATGCAGGATGCAATCTCCCAAAATCGTCTAGGGGTTGAAACTGAGGCCTAACTATATACATGTTCTCTATCAACTCTAAGATGCATGCTCGTTGTCTATATGACTGCTGCCAAAATGTACCTCTCATTCATGGCCCGACCAAAAATGTATGCCCTCACAATCCTAGTTAACTTATATGTGTAGTAGAGTTCAAGCTCCCAAGCGGAGGTATGAATGTGTAAAAGTATGATGAGTTTGTAATGGGGCAATAACAAAAAAACTGCATGTCCGCAAAATATGTCAACCTTGCCTAAGTGCCTGATCTGAGTATACGTCAAGCGTCCTGTTAATATGGATTTGTATCTTCTTGAAAACTTCCCATTGAAATGCATCCCCTCAAATAGACTGTTGTTCTTTTCCCTTCGAACATGATGCACCAGTGCTGACATGGCTAGGTGGCATGCCCTCATCAGTGTGGAAATCCCCCGACACTGGAGCCTGAATGTCTGCAGCATGCACCAGTATGTACCCATCTCAAGTCGCATTTGTAGCCATGCTCTGATCCTCCCCCAAAGTTGGTTGATCGTCCCACATCGAAAGGACATATGGTCAAGTATCTCCTCCTCCTTCTGGCAAAAAGTACATCACCTATCCTCCAAATACTCTTGTCTAGTTCGTGTAGGGAGCCTCCCATGCGCTAATAGTCATAGTGTGAAAGTGTGGCTTGGTTGAATGTATTTCTACCAAATTATCTTTACCCATGGTTTCCTAGGTCTAGCTTTTCTAAAATATAGGCCCTCGAAACACCCCCCTTTCTCTGACTAAACCAAACAACTAGGGTTTGTCCTGTAGTCTCTCTGGGCTGCTTGCAGCTATCAGAATACTATCTCTAATGTGTAGCACATTCTTAATGAGTGGGGGAGTCCGCACGCTTAATTTGCAACTCTCATGTCTCCACTTGCTCTGAATATGTGTGGTGTACCCATCGTAACCATAGTGGGTCTTGCTTGTCCATTATACGCCATAGAACCTTTGCCAACAATGCAAGGTTCCATGCCTTCAAGTCCCTCAAGCCAAGATCACTTTCTTTTCATCGGCCTACATAATTCTGACTGTCTTGTTTTATTTAACTTCACCTGATTAGCATAGATTGCAGATGAAACCCGCTTTCCATTCTCTGTGATAATTACTTGTGATCGATTCGAGTACATCTCACCATGTTGGTTAAACATAGTTGAACTAATACATAAAGTTCAAACTAGTTAATCCTTCTTTTTTTCTCTTTGAAAAAATGGAATCAGCTAGTTGCATAATCAGATTAGTGAATTAGATAATCTAAGTCAGTTCGTGATACCAAGCTATTCATACACTTCAATATTAGCTATTTAAATGATCAAGTTAACAATAATCAAACTCTATATGGTATTAATGATTTCTGATCCATGTTCTTGTTCCTTTCAAGTTTCAACCAAGAATCCATTAAGTTATTCGGTCTAATCATTGTGTCATCAGTTATTATGGTTTTGCCTTTTATTTTCAGGTGCTATTGCATTTTACATGATGAGAATGTTCTAGGAGCCATTTTCAGTATGTGGAAAGAATTGAGGACTGCGGAGACATGGGAGGAAGTGGAAGAGACCGTTTGGGGTGAACTAAACAACTACCAATGCCCTCGTTGAAACAAGAATTGCTGCCAATTATACCACTGAATTAACACTTATGATAGATTCTAACTAACCACAGGAATCGATACTTTGCCTGCGCTACCAGTATTAGATCATGGTTTGTATATTATTCTTTTTGTGAAATCTCTTATTTGATTGTTAGGCATTGTGAGGAGCATAATTTACCAAAAGAAAATTCACAATTATCTTTGATATGAACATTTATGTATTGTATTTATTTTGTTTCCAGATAGATATATTTCATATATGGATCATTTTTTTTTTAAAAAAATACATAGACAGCCATGACTAAAATTGTCTTACCACTAGTGAAACCAGAGCGCATAGTTAAGTCAATTCAAGTACGATAAGTCATTGGTCCTCTAGGGACGGTCTAGTGATTAATGTATGATGTGTTATTATCATAAAGTCTGGAGTTCGAATCTCGGTAAGGTCGAAGTAAATGCCTCCCTAATGTGCTAATCATTATTTCAAAAATTAGTAGTTGTCCGTGATTTACCACCTCTGTGTTGATCTTGGGATGAATTAATGGGGGTGATAGGAGTGAGCGTACTCACGTTTTTACCACCAAGTATGACGAGTCAAAATGGAACGTGATATCACTAATCTCAAAGAAAAATAAAAAATAGCATAAGGGCAATCATTATTTTAAAAGCTAGTAGTTGTTCATAATTTATCTCCTTTGTGTTGACTTTGGGATGAATTAATAGGGATGATAGGAGTGAGCATATTTATATTTTTACCACTATGACAAGTCAAAATGAAACGTGATATCGCTAATCTAAAAGAAAAATAAAAAACAGCGTAAGGGTGTCTTCTTCAAAAAAAATTTTCCTATAAAAACGACATTTCACTCCATCGCATTTAGTTAAAATAATAATAATAATAATAATAATAATAATAATAATAATAATAATAATAATAATAATAATGTACACTTTAAATTATGAATCGGCTGATATATTCCATTTAATAGTTATAATTTTATAACTACGGTAATATAGACTTATATTATTTAATAATATTTATTTTATAGAAATTATAAATTGTAATTATTATAACTACATACCAATTATGAAATATTGTTATTATAACTACGGTTGTAATTATTACATTATAACTATTATAATATATAGCAGCTATAAAATTATAATTATTATAACTATTAGTCCTTTGGAAGTCGATAAGAGGAAGTGAATTACCCTGTACAAAAAATAAACACCCGTCTCGATCTTTATAACTTGATTAAAACTAACACTTACATAAAAAGAATTAAAAAACTAATTAAAGAGAAAAAGAGGCACCGAGATTTACTTGGTTTACAATCAACGGATTGCTAATCCAAAATGTTGAAAGCTCACTAAAAATCTCCTTTGGGCGGAATAGCCTCTTATAGTAGTTAAAGCTCACAATTACAAAACTAAACTCAAATGGAATCGTTTATAAGTGTTATATTTAACTTTTGGGATCAAAGTTGTATTTATAGCCTTGATCGGGGTATCTGGAAGGGTTCTAGGCGCTTAGACGTGGATAAAATTTTATCCAAGTCACAACAGATCGTGACACATTAAGTTTCAATAAACTTTCTAGTCCGAGCACCTGAAGAGTTCCGGGCACCCAGACAGTGTCGATACTCCCTCGCTGGGCAAGGTGCCCGAGGGGCGCCCAAGTGATCCGAACACCTGGACCAAAGTCAACATCTAGTTGACTTTTCATCCGAGTTTTCCGCTCTGACTCCGCTCACTAGGGTTCACCCGAATTCATTTTCCGACCTTCTCGAGCAACCTTTCACTCCGGCTTCTTGTCCCTCGGAATCGCCACACACTTCCTTCTTGTTCACCAGCGTACTCTTCCGTAGCATCTCATCCCTCGGACGCACCAAGCCCTTCGACTCTCTCCTGTGTTGTCCTCGCTAGCTGTGTCTTTCACTCGATTTTCTGTGCTCCTAAGTTCCTGTACATTTAGACGCAAAATATTAAAACATAATAGAATCTAACTTTACTTAATTGATCATATCAAAAATTACCATAAGATTCTTACATTATATATCTACTGTAATAGTTATAAAATTATAACTATTATAATATAGACTTAATTCAGTATTTAATGTTTATAGCATGAGATAATAATGTAAAATACTATATTCGAATATAGTGATTTTTTTAAAATCGTCAAAAATGTAAAACTTTGATTTTGTTTATCAAAAGATTGCCCTATGCTCCTTGTAAAAAATATAATTACTTTTTAGTATACTGTTTTCATTATTGTCTTTCTCATATATTTCCTATCTAAATCTTGAGCTTGATGCACATTATAGCAACCGTGAAACGATAGCTATTATAGTTAAGATTTTATAGTTATTATAATTGAGTTGTCATATAATTATAATAACTATGATTTCGTAGTAATTATAACATAAAAAAAATAAAACTAAAATTGTTCAGAGGCCTTGAAAATGATTAAAATGATATTTTTTTAATTGAAATCGGATTGTTGTAGATTTTAACTAATAATTAGTTGTAGATCTATAAACAAGTTTCGATTTAATATATTATGCATTCCATGATTCAAATCAAGTCAAACATGTTATAATCTTTGAAAGTTTAGGATTTAATATTCACATTGTAACCGTTACAAAATAGTAGTTGTTACCATTGTGTAATAATTACGATTTCGTACTCGCATCTCGTAATTGTAACAAATATGATTTCATAGCTGTTATAATGTGAATGTTAAATTCTAATATTAGAGAGATCATAATTTTTATAATATATTAAATTGAAACACATTTAAAGATGTATAGTTAATTATAAGATAAGTGATTTTATACTTAAAAAAATATTATTTAAAATTTTTTAAAACTATTTTAATCTTATTTTTTTCATATTAAGCTATGATTCTATAAAGCTCTTTATATTGTGCATTCATATAAAATTAGAAGAGAGATAATAATATAAAATAGTGTAATGAAGAATAATTGAGTCATTTTATAAAGGAGTTAATAACTTTAAACCCCCTTTATTTTATAGTAGATTATATTTTGCCCCCCTCTATTTAAAAAATTATACTTAACCCCCCTTTGATATAAGTAAAAAAGAGAAGAAAAAAATAAATGACCAAAATAACCCTAACCTAAATCAGATTTATAGAAAAAATGGAAAATAAAAATAATCTTGTAAGATCGTTGAAAACTTAACCTTAACCCAACCTGATTTATATATAGGCCCAAAATCTCACTTGTTCCTAGAAAAAATATCCTCACAAAATTTACACATGCACTAACATAAATAATAGAAAAATAACAACTCTGAGAGGGTAATCAGTTAAAAACGCATTTCACCAACCAAATAAAAAAGAGCTAGAATTCTAAATTGATAAATCAAAATTAAATAAAGATAGAATAAAGTTCATCATTAAAAATCAAAATGAAGACCTTTTGATGATTTATAAAAAATCAAAGGGTCTTTATTTTGATTTTTAATGATAAACTTTATTCTATCATTATTTAATTTTGATTCATCAATTTAAAATTCTAGCTCTTTTTTATTTGGTGGAATGAGTTTTTGATTGATTACCCCTCTCAGAGTTTTTATTTTTCTGTTATTTATGCTGGTGTATTTGTGAATTTTGTGAGGATATTTTTTCTAGGAACAAGTGAAATTTTGGACCTATATATAAATCAGGTTCAGTTAATGTTAAACTTTCAACGATCTTACCAAATTACTTTTATTTTTATTTTTCATTTTCTTCTAAAAGTTTGATTTAGGTTAGGATTATTTTGATCATTTATTTTTTTTTTCCTTTTTTACTTAGATCAAAGGGAGTTAAATATAATTTTTTAAATAAAGAGGAGTAAAATACAATCTGCTATAAAATATAAGAGGTTTTAAAATTATTAACCCTTTTATAAAGTGATGAAGCTTTTTATAAAAAATAAAATAGAAAGTTGGAGGATATTTTAATGACGTCAACAATCAAGGTTGTCGTTTGTTTTTTATTTAGATTTTTTCAAAGATTGCGCCCTTTTGATTTTACCTTTTTTTTTATATAAAAAAAAGTTAGAGCCACCTACACGGAATGGGCGACCGTGAAGAATGGGTCAGGCGGAAAGAGCAGCATGGGGATAATTGATGAGCTTACACATTGCCTCGTGGCAGTGCCACATTGAAATGACTTATTTTGTACGAATTTTAAATAAAAACAATACACATATTGTACTATTTACAGCTGTGCGGTAGCCTCGGTATGTTTATGTTAAAAAGAAACAAAAAAAAAAAAAAAGAATAATAAAATAAAAGGTCATAAAATCGATAGTAAAGAGAGAATCAATTAAAATCAAAATTAATCATGATAATTTTTCAATCTTTATTGAAATTTGATTTTTATTTAATTCTATAAATTTATCATGTCGTAATCAAATTAGTTATGTCCTTAGAAATGATGGATGATATACAACGAATTGGTGTTAAATGGTCATCAAGATATTTATGATTTAATTTTTAATTATAATATATTTATAGAAATTCTTTTTAAATAAATGTATAATTATTGGATACTAAATCTCGATTTATCGGCCAGTCAACAATTTCAATAGGGCTAGATCGATCGTAATCGATCTTTTACGTAGCTGCGTGGACTACAGGGAAATTTTATAATTTATTTAATCAATTATTAATACTGCTTTAGGTGCCTTCCCACGGGTTCACATCCTCTGTCCCAATAATTTCGTAGCTCATATCCCTTTATTAGTGATAAAAGATGAATATATTTATCCTTAATATTTCTGTCAATTTATCTCAAGATCAATATGGAAGAGGTAAATTACGGATGATTATTAATATTTAAAATAATGACTAATACATAAAAGAAGTATTTATCTTAATTTTATTAAAATTTGAATCAGACTTTATGATGAAAATATGTGATGCGTTAATTCATCCGAAACGATAACTCATATTTTTTTATTGATGATACGGAATAGATTAAATTTTAAAGATGTAATATCATGACCGTTCGATGATACGGAGACTCATAATTGCTGAGTCGTACGTTGCAATATTGAGAACTGGGAAGCATCGACTACGGATGCGATCGAGCCAGACGTCATCCGTGACGTCAGAACCACTTTCCTGGAATGATCGCACGGGAATTTGAACATGGTCGACCCGCGAAAAAATAAGGATCGGCCCAATAAGAAGAAGGTACAATTTTGAGTAGCTTCGGTGTCGTAAAAGAAGTTGTTCCATCGGAGTTAGCAGTGCGCCACGTGTGATCGTATGCGTACTGCAAACGGAATATAATGGCTTCTGTGGGCCCGACGCCGCTTTGCCAAATCCGACAAAATGACGTCGACTCAACTCAAGGAATTACCGGGACTCAGGTTGGCTCGCAGCGCGGGACCCATTGCATACCGCGATAACAGCGAGTAGGCTCGCGGGTAGAAGTGGCGGGTGTGATGCAGGCGACTGGTCCTGCCGCGGACACGCGGCGGCCTTGCAGCCGCAATACGTAAGTCCATCGTGTGTGTTAGCTCGCGGAGAAGCTTCGTTATCCTACTCCACTGCCCTTGACGACACACAGCAGGACAGCGCAGGTTAGCAAACATCTATTCCAGTTCCTTAGCTTCTACGTATAATTTTTCCACGAGCTCCGCTTCGAGCGCCTCGGTCCGCTGCAACCCGAAAAGCGCACTTGCCGAGTTGACGTTTACTGAGCTGGATAGATCATCGCGACGTTCTCCGCTCTCTCTCTCGCTCCCACTCTTCGCCTCGAGCCTTCTCCTCTCCGTTCCTTTCTCTCCCAGCGTAAGAGAGGGGAGACCTGAGAAAACGCTGTTGTTTGGTGCTGCTCTGAGCATGTCTGATTCTTGATTTCTTCTCTCAGTCGGGATGGAAAAGTACGAGGTGCTGAGAGACATTGGCTCGGGTAATTTTGGCGTCGCCAAGCTGGTTCGGGATGTGCGGACCAAGGAGCTCTTCGCCATCAAGCTCATCGAGAGAGGGCAAAAGGTCACACCTTTCTTCCTTTGCTTAAAAATCCAATTTTGACATCCCTGTGCTGTTTATCTAGATTGGTCAAACATTCTCCTCCCTCTTTCGGGGATAAAGGTTTGTTCTTTGTCGCATTTGGATGACCTCGATCACTCGTGTTTGATGGTTTCTGCTTTCCATCTCCAGTTCCTTTTTAGAGTATCGTCTTTTTTTTTTTTTTTCATTTTGCAGATTGATGAGCATGTTCAGAGGGAAATCATGAACCACAGATCATTGAAGCACCCGAATATAGTTAGATTTAAGGAGGTAGCTTATGTTTCGTTTATTATCCTCAGTTCATCGACATACTCCTCTGTTTGTTTTTGTCATTTTTCTTTGTTTGCAAAAGGAGCAAAGTCTAGTTCAGTTCATAGTTGCCATTTGTGTTGCATACAAATTCAATATGCTTGTTAACTAGGCAGATCATTGAGACCATCGACTCCCCTAATGTTTATGATCACAGTATTTGTTTCAATGAAATATGATCTCTTTGTGATATTAAACCAGAATTTAACTTCAGGTCTTGTTAACTCCAACACATCTAGCCATAGTCATGGAATATGCTGCTGGGGGAGAGCTTTTTGAGAGGATATGCAATGCTGGAAGATTTAGTGAAGACGAGGTATAAATTAATGCCATCTTCATTTAAACCAAATGCTTTACTGATTCAGGCCAGGATCTAACTATTCTGTTCCTTCATCTCATCACAAACAGGCAAGATTCTTCTTTCAGCAATTAATATCAGGGGTCAGCTATTGCCACTGCATGGTATAATAACTTTGTAACTATCCTTTTTTTTAGTGTTTTTCCCTATAATTTAAAAATGTTCCTGCCTATTTCTTTCTCACTACAGCAAATTTGCCATAGAGATCTCAAGCTAGAAAACACTCTCCTGGATGGTAGCACTGCACCGCGGCTTAAAATATGTGATTTCGGTTATTCAAAGGTAATTGACATATTGGGATTGTTATCTAGTTGCATCTGCAGTGATGATAAGCAATTAATGTCTGCTCTATGTTCTATTATCAGTCTTCAGTCTTACATTCTCAACCAAAGTCCACAGTTGGAACACCAGCTTACATAGCACCTGAAGTGTTGTCTAGAAAGGAATATGATGGGAAAGTGAGTTCCATTTCCTCGTTTGATTGATTTTTTTTTTCTTTTTTTTCTTTTTGGCTTATCAATCTGTTACTGGGTTGTCTGGTTGTGTAACCATAAGATTGCTGATGTTTGGTCGTGCGGAGTAACATTGTATGTAATGCTGGTTGGAGCTTATCCCTTTGAGGACCCGGACGATCCAAAGAACTTTAGAAAGACACTTGCGGTGAGTTACTTATGTTTTGGTAACAAACTACATTGTTCATCTTGAACGTTCATGGATTGAACACTGATGTTGTTTTGACTTGTTTCTGTTGTTAGAGTTTGATAGAATCCAGTGATATAGTTTTAGCATATCGTGAAAGGACACTAAATTGTTGGAACTTTAACTAAGCTATGCACTAGCAGTTGAAAATTTACAAAGCTACTCAAGTTCCATTGTTGGATTTTGATATGAAAGCCTAACATTGTTTGTTTGTTGCTCAGTTGATGAATTCTGTAGTGTTTTAACGAAGAGAAAACGTTTATGTTGGCAGCGGATACTTAGTGTGCAATACTCGATACCAGATTATGTTCGAATCTCAATGGAATGCCGACATCTTTTATCTCAGATATTTGTAGCCAATCCTGAACAGGTACCATTACAAATTCCCCCCATCACTCTGAAAAATTGGAAAACAATACCTTCTGACCAATCAAATGTTGCCTGCAGAGGTTCACTGTTCCAGAGATCAAAACCCATCCCTGGTTTCTGAAGAACCTACCGATAGAGCTCTCAGACGGGTATCAAAACAGACCCGCGAGCATTGATGTACTCGCGGAGACAACCCAAAGCATTGAAGAAGTCATGGCTATAGTTCAAGAAGCAAGAAAGCCCGGAGAGGCTACTAAACCTGGCCACGGGCACTTCATCGGAGACGGCAGTTTGGATCTTGATGACATTGACGGAGACATGGACCTTGATGACATTGAAACGAGTGGTGATTTTGTATGTGCTCTATGAGAGGGAGGGAGTGTGATACAGAACAACAACTGGTTTGCCTTTAATTTTTCTTGTTTTTTTCCTCCCTTTTCGGAGTATCTACGGCTTGTGGTGAGTTAAGTAGCGCTTGGTGTTTGTTGCTATTGATGTTTTGCATGGATCATAAAATATGGCTACCCTTTCCCTGTATATGAACTCTTTTTAATATCTTACAGACTTCATGGATGAAGTTGCTGATATCGTTCTATTGATGGAACATAATTGCCAGCACTTTGATATCAGGCAGGAGATTCTAATTAAATTGATATTTGACAATCAAAATTCATGGTTTAGGCTATGTTTGGTAGGGTGTAATTTATCTTGTAATGTAATCTAGATTATATTACAAGGTTGATTATTTTGTTTGGTTTCATTTTTAACTTGTAATGTAATGTAATTTGGATTACAGAGAAGTTTTGTAATCTTGATTACAAAGCAAACATATTGTAATCTGATTATATTACGAGGTCACATTTTAATAAAATTTTGAATGTCAAATATATCCTTAGTCTGTCGTCGCCCATCTTCGCCCACCACCACTGCCATCGTCCTTTGGCGACCGGCGACGGTCGACGGTTGACGATCGGCGGGCAGCGGTCAACGGCCGACAGTCGACGATTGACGGCGGTCGTCGACGGTCGGCGGTCGTCGGTCGCCATCGGTCGGTCGCAAGCTCCGACAGAGATGTAGCGCCCGCCGGTAGAAGTCGTAGGATATTTTTGTCATTTTATAATAATACGAATTACAATTCTTATAAAAATAATAGACACCAAACATAAGAATGTAATCATCTTTGTAATCAAAGATTACATATATTTCATTATCAAATGTAGTAATGTAATCAAGATTATATTACATTACATTATAAATTTGATTATATTACATACTTAATTACATTACGCCTAACCAAACGTAGTCTTAGTGATCTACGGAAGAAAATGTCTAATGCATAGACAACCTTCACTCCTTGTTTGCCTGCTCAAGTATAATTTAGAGGTAAAATCAATGATTTTTTATTTAATCATCAAGGTGGCTTTTTTTTAATCAAAAACGTCTCACTCTATAAGTCTTTTTGTAAAATGACTCCCATGTTCGATGCTATTATTTTCACTGACATGGATTAAATCTTGAACCGATCAATATTCACACGGTGGTATTTATGATTTTATAATTATTATAATATGAATTACAAGAACATATTATAATACTTACGATTTCATACTTATTAGTTATTACAACGGGAACTATAATATATACTTCTTCAATAATATTTATATTATAACTGTTATAACATCATAATTGATATAATATTATAGTAGCTACTATTTTATAACTACTATAATATAGATTTATCTTATTCAACAATATTTATATAGTAGTAATTATTATTGATACAATTTCCCCTACATGAAGGTTGACCATGTTAACTAAATTTGAGTTGGCTCAAGCTTGAATTTGGATGTTTGAATTTTGATGTTTAACAATGTATAGAGATTGTAGGTACAATTGTCTATTTGGGAAGATTATTAGTGTAATTTATTTATGGTGAATATTTGATCAATTTGATGTGAAGAAGAGTAAATAGGTCAAGATTGACTAGATATTTGATTGAGAAGTCCTAACTGAAGGCTAGGCTAGAGCAAGTTAAACGACAAGGTTGGTAGAAAATGAAAATCTAAGTGGATTAGTCTTGACTTAACGCTTGATATGGAAAGTCTCAGTGAGTGAAGTCGGGCAATGTGAAAGATCTAGTCAGTGAAACTAGCCAGAAGGAAAATCTTGGTGAGTGAAGTCAGGTGAAAGCCCTAGTGAGTGAAGCTAGGTAGAAGGGAAATACTAGTAAGTGAAGCTAGGTGAAAAGTCTTAGTGAGTGAAATTAGGCAGAAGGGAAGTCCTGGTGAGTGCAGCTAGGCATGTGGAAATCCAGATAGGTTAAGGTTGAATAGATATCTAGTGTTTGGAAGTCCAAGTGGGTCATGGAGGACCAGACACTTGACATGAGACGGTAAGTCTAAGTGGGTTAAGGTTGACTGGATGCTAGAGACAAGGAAGTTCCAACAAGTTACGGTTGACCAGATATTGGGTAAGGGAACCCTAGACTTGAGTTTAGCAAGTTAGAGTTGGTCAATCGATCGGTCGATCGATTGAACTAGGTCACAATCGATCAGTTGATTGATTAGGGGAATATTACGAGCAAAGACAACCCAATCGATCAGTTGATCGATTGGGGGGAATTCACGAGAGCATAGTATGCTCCCCAATCGATTAGTTTATCGATTGGGCTACTCCAATCGATCAACCGATTGATTGAAGTTGGTTTTCTTGCGAAGACACAAGGGAGTCGGAATCGATTGATCAATTGATTACGGGCTTTCTGCGAGAGCACAAAGGCGCTCTGAATCGATTGTTCAATCGATCAAAGCCTCCTCAATTAATTGGTCAATTGATTGAGATGTGACCGTTGAGCATGTTGCGAGATTTGGATGGCTAGGATTGACTGAATCTGACGTGGCAATCGATTGGGAGCAGACCCAATCGATTGGAAGCCCCAAAAGCACAAATATAAAGGCGATGGTGAGTTCAAACGAAACCCGCTCTTCACACCATCTTCTTCGCCAGTTCTTGGAAGTTTAGGGTTGGGGTGTTGTTGCACTTCCAAGCTTATAAGAGGCATTCACAAGCAACAAAAGATCAAACAAGAAGGTTTTTCATTTTTATTTGTGTATTTTTTTTTTGAGTTGTATTATTTGTGTGAGTTGTAAGAGGTTTCTCCACCACCAGATTATTTTCGAGAATAAGTGTTTTTGATAGTGAAGAGTGTGCTCGGTGTGGATCCTTGAATTAGTCACCTTTCTTGAAGTAGATACCAAGTAAATTATAGTGTTAGCATTGCGGAGTTTGTCGCTTAAAGTTTATCTGCTGCAACAACATCTACGAAGCAAGCAAGCGAGCAAGAAGAGTTATTCGCCCCTCCCCTCTAACTCCGGAGTATCCCAACAAGTAGTATCAGAGCGAGGTCGCTCTTCACCGGACTCATCACCGGAAATGGCAAAGAGTTAGAGGAAGAAAAAGAAGTTGAAGTCCTAAAGTCAACAAAGTCAAAGACTTCATCAAAAGAGAACTCAACTTCAAGATGGATTCCCGAGATGGACTCGAATATGACACAAGGGTACCTCCACCATTTATATCGTCAAGCTTCAATTCTTGAAAGTCAAGGATCAAAATTTTCTTCATGATGGAGATAGAGCAATGGTTTGCTCTAATAGAAGGATTTGAGGCTCAAACAGATAGCAAAGGCAAAATTCTCAAGAAAGACAAATGGATCAAAGAACAAATCCAAAGATGTAAGGGAAATGATAAGGTAACTAAAGTTTTGGTTAATTTATTGCTAAGCACAATTATATGCAAAATTGGAGACTATAAATATGCTAAGAAGCTTTGGAGCAAATTGGTAAAACTCCATGAGTGTTAAGATATGCTTGATGCGGGTGCGTGCTAGAACACGTTTCGTAAACATACGCAGCGAAAAATAAAATAATAATAATTTTTAATTATTACATCACACACACCCCACATATACAAAGATACAATATGTCAAATATGTAGGACCGTTAGATTCGATAGAGGGGGGGGTGAATATCGATTCGAAAAAACAAGAGTTTTAAACGCAGCGGAAAAGTAAAATAGACACAGTGGTTTTACTTCGTTCGGAGCCTGTGACGACTCCTACTCGAAGGCCCGTGGTCCTTGACCACTTTCGTTGGGCAATCACTAGCAATTCGGAATAATAATTACAAAAGAACCGTACAGGGAATGCTAATGAAACTGAAAAACAAATACCGACAAAAGGGAAAAGACGAAGCGTAGTGTTGGAGCTTTGTTGGCGTCGCACTGAGCGTCGAGCCAAGCAATGAAGAGTTCTGAATTTATTTGAAGCTCTCCCCTGGGGCTTCTTTTATATCTGCTCCGGGCGCCCTGGTCCTGGAGTGTGACGTAATTGCTCAAACCAAGATGCTCCACGTGGCGGCGACTTGGTGGATAAAATAGCCTTCGGGCGCCCGGACTACCTTATTCCAGAAAACTCCCTTTTCTGCAAAACAAAGTTAGTCCGAGGCAAATGTATATCCTGTAAAACAGATTGTCCACAGTTAAAGTTCAACAGATAAATAAAAGAGTATGACTTAGATTCCGTCTCTCGAGGCCGGAATCTAATCACGATCTCGACTTAGACATATGAAATGGATCTAAGCGGATCGGCGCCTAATGTCCCCTTCCGGGCAGCGTCCTCACGGTCACTCCTTCCGGTGACTTACCTTTCTTACAGACGTCCGGTCGGCCCGTCGACTCGTGGACTTCTCGCCAGCGTCCGGTCGGCCCGTCGACCGCTTGGACTTCGCCGACTATCCGGTCAGCCCGTCGACGCTTGGACTTCTCCCTATCCGGTCAGCCCGTCGACCTTGGACTTCTCGCCAGCTATCCGGTCAGCCCGTCGACCCGCTTGGACTTCTCGCCAGCTATCCGGTCAGCCCGTCGACCTAGCTGGACTTTTCCTGCACACTCAATCAAAGTGTCAGACAACAACAAAACTAACTTAACCTATTTGTCATTCATCAAAACCTGGGTTAAATCGTTAGTACTAACCGCACCAACAATCTCCCCCTTTTTGATGGAATGACAACCTGGTTAAGTTAGTGAAAACATATGCAAGAAACAACATGCATTTATGTGGTTTTAAAGTTAGTTTGTATTTTCAAATTGGTTTAGCTAACTTAACCACCTAACCCTCCTCCCCCTTTGGCATTCATCAAAAAAAATGAACAAAGGTAAATAACCATAGTGAAGAGTTACTGTAACAGGTAATCAAATTTTGAAAGATAGCTAAGTTTGGTTCAAAATTTGAAAGATAAAAGTGCAATTTTTAACACCAAGTTAAAAATTAGTCAAGTTGACTTGGGGTAGACAAGTTGAGTTTTGAAAAGTTAAAGTTAATCAAGTTTAACTTTTCAAGCGTGTAGAAATTTTCAAGACATGTTTTTCAAATTTACTCTTTATGTTTAAGTAACATTTAATTTTCAAAAGGTAAAATTTTCAACTTCGATTTAAAACAAAGCAAAATTTAAACTTTTCAAGAAATAAAATTTTTGTCAAAATTAATTTTTAAGGCTAATTTTGGAAATAGTTAATTTTTCAAATCAGGTTTGAAAATTAGGTGGGATTAAACTTTCACATTTTTCAAATACTTAGTTAAATTTAATTTAATTTTTTTTTTTGTAAATCAATGTTCAAACATAGGTTAGGTTTTAAAAGGCATTTTTCAAACATACAAAATTTGAGTTTATTCTCCCCCTGAACTTGATACTTACTCTAACCAGCTGTCTAACCAATTAGCTACTAACTGACTCTCAGAAGATAGTAGCTTTCACTTGGTTAGTCAGATTAAGTTAATTATAACCAGTCAGTGTTTGACTTGACTGATTAACTTTAATCTGATTAATGTCTGAATTGTATTTAACGTCCAGACTTATGTTGATGCACTGAAATAAGCATCTTAAGTCCAGACAGTTGGCCTATGCATCTCACCCCTTTCTATGTTTGTCAAACACAAGCAAGGTAAACCTAAGGTGTTGGTGAGATGCTCAAAAACTAGTCTTATGGGTACATGCTTTCTAAGGATTCAAAACTAGTCTAAGGCCAAAACTGTTTTTAAAAATCTAAAAATGGAAAGTTTTGAAAACAACCAAATTTGACTTATAATTTGAAAGAGTGATCTTTGAAAGCAATTTTGAGATTTAAAATTCCTAGTCTATTGAGATATAACATAATCAATGTAGGTCTGAAATAGCACTAGATAAATCCAAAATATTTTACAAGTAGTGTAGCTACAGAAGTAGGTCATCACTAAAGCTACTGAGATGATGAAGGGGGTGGTCCAAATCCCAAGGATCGAAGAAGTGCCATCAGCTCAGTGTGTCGGGTGTCTCCGGCAGCTCGTAACTCGGCAACCTCTCGCCGTATGTCCCGATGAAAATCAGAGTTCTCCTGCTGAAGACTCGCCATAGCTCTCTCTAGTCCGGTCATACGGTCGGCTAGAGTGCGGGGAGCGTGTCGTGGTGCTCGAGCTAGGGGTGGTGGTGGAGCCGGTGCGGCTTCCTCTGGAAATAGTGCGAGCATGAACTCGTCCATCTGTGGGTCTGGATCGGGCTGGTGCTGTGCCCCCTTCCGCCAAGACATAGTCCCGTCATCTCTATCTATATGGATGCCGGCTAGGGAAAAGTTCCGAGCGGCTATAACATCGAACTCGGTCATATGGGCAACGCCTCCCCTAGTGACATCAATGTGCAACGAGGACATATAGGCTGTCAGAATGTGACCAAATGGCATATGGACTCTACTGTCAGTCACATATCCAGCTGAATAGATGATGGTGGAGAAGATATGTAGGCTGATGTCAATTTCTAACCTATGAATCAGGGCATAAAGTAAGAACGAATGGAAAGGGCGCATCACAGCGATGTCTCGAGTAGTCAGTGGTAAAATGCAAAGGACTACAACCCTATAAAGAGCGTAGTCCTGGACTCGAAGTTCTACTGACCTAAACTGTGTCACCGTGGGATCTCTCTCTCCCCCGAAAAAATACGAATAAATCGTATCGAGAGTAATATGTGAGTAGGGATCTTCGAACGGTAGATCCCTCGGAGGATAGCACAAAAAGGAGCAAGTAGATGGACGCAACTCTAAAAACTCTCGGATGGTCGTAGGGGAAAATACGATATCGGTGCCTGCTGCCCTAGTGGTATAGGTGAGATCGTCTACTTTTACTAGGTTATTGCAAAATTCGGCACACAGACTTATGTTTATCGGACTGGTACATTCGACAAGGTTCCTTAAATTATAGTGGCCTATAACCTCTAAAGCAGAGGGACATGACCTTAGAAAGAACGATCTATCTATGCAGGTAGTCCTAATGACCTTATAAATGGTGGACTCAAATTTAATCCTAAGTTAAATGCATGGGAAACCTAAGTGCATACTAGCATTGGAGGTCCGGCACCGATGTTTGTTCGTTTCCTCGTATATAAATAAAGAATATTCAAAAAATTGAAAAGACAAAAATAAAATTTTAGAGAGGGGAATTTTCTGAGGAGCCATCGAAAAATATAGATTTGACGACCTCGGTTGAATAGCATCTTCACCGCAAGAAAATTTTGATTTAAATACTCACTGAGGTTCAAAGTGAACCTTGGCAAAGTGAGAATTAGTGGGGATTGGGGGCGCCTGCTGCCCTTATTTATAGGGACTCGGGCCGGATCCTTTCCGGGGTTGCTAGGGCGGATCCCCTCAGGCGGGAGGAATGTCTGAGGCGCCTGGTTTTTTTTGGAGTGGGTTTGAAGTTAAGTTTTAAGTTTAAAATAATTCTTTTTAAGTTTAGAATTTTGAAATTAATTTTTAAAAATTAGAATTTTGAAATTAGTTTAAAATTTTGAAAATAATTTTTAAGTTTAAAATTAGAATTTTGAAAATAATTTTTAAGTTCTAGAATTTTGAAATTAAGTTTTAAAGTTTAAAATTAAAATTTTGAAATTAATTTTTAAGTTTAAAATTAAAATTTTGAAGTTAATTTTTAAGTTTGAAATTAAAATTTTGAAATTAATTTTTAAGTTTAAAATTGAAATTCTGAAAATAATTTTTTAACTTTAAAAATTAAAATTTTGAAATTAATTTTTAAGTTAAAATTAAAATTTTGAAATTAAAATTAAAATTTTGAAATTAATTTTTAAGTTAAAATTAAAATTTTGAAATTAATTTTTAAGTTAAAATTAAAATTTTGAAATTAATTTTAAAGTTAAATTTAAAAATTTTGAAATTAATTTTTAAAGTTAAAATTAAAAATTTTGAAATTAATTTTTAAGTTAAAATTTAAAATTTAAAATTTTGAAATTAATTTTTAAGTTAAAATTAGAATTTTGAAATTAATTTTTAAATTAAAATTTTGAAATTAATTTTTAAGTTAAAATTTTGAAATTAATTTTTAAGTTAGAATTAAAAATTTTGAAATTAATTTTTAAGTTAAAATTAAAATTTTGAAATTAATTTTTAAGTTAAAATTAAAATTTTGAAATTAATTTTTAAGTTAAAATTAAAATTTTGAAATTAATTTTTAAGTTAAAATTAAAATTTTGAAATTAATTTTTAAGTTAGAATTAAAAATTTTGAAATTAATTTTTAAGTTAAAATAAAAAATTTTGAAATTACTTTTTAAAGTTAAAATTAAAAATTTTGAAATTAATTTCTAAGTTAAAATTAAAATTTTGAAATTAATTTTTAAGTTAAAATTAAAATTTTGAAATTAATTTTTAAGTTAAAATTAAAATTTTGAAATTAATTTTTAAGTTAAAATTAAAATTTTGAAATTAATTTTTAAGTTAAAATTAAAATTTTGAAATTAAAATTAAAATTTTGAAATTAAAATTAAAATTTTGAAATTAAAATTAAAATTTTGAAATTAAAATTAAAATTTTGAAATTAAAATTAAAATTTTGAAATTAAAATTAAAATTTTGAAATTAATTTTTAAGTTAAAATTTAAAATTTTGAAAATAATTTTTAAGTTTGAAATTAAAATTTTGAAATTAATTTTTAAGTTTAAAATTAAAATTTTGAAATTAATTTTTAAGTTAAAATTGAAATTAATTTTTAAGTTTAAAATTAAAATTTTGAAAATAATTTTTAAGTTTAAAATTAAAATTTTGAAATTAATTTTTAAGCTTAAAATTAAAAATTTTGAAATTAATTTTTAAGTTTAAAATTAAAATTTTGAAATTAATTTTTAAGTTTAAAGTTAAAATTTTGAAATTAATTTTTAAAGTTAAAATTAAAATTTTGAAAATAATTTTTAAGTTTAAAATTAAAACCTTATTCATCTCACCCGATCTATATTTTCAATCAGGGAGTCTTATGATTTCGTGAGATGAAATTGGATTTTTAATTATAGAGTTTTGGTTTAACGTGTGTTAGATTCAGATTTAGTTTTGGTTTCCACAAATAGGCATTCTTCGGATAAACTTCTAAGCTTGGTGAGTCACATGGACATCATTAGAAGTAACCAACCTTTCGAGGTTTTCCGAATAGTCCTATCCACGGAACTTAGAACTAAATCTTGGTCTAACTGGTTAGGATTCATTTAAGGGTAGCTTCGGTCAGTTCCACTTGGCCAAATGCACCAGATCGAAGCCATATCTTTCTAGACATGCGATGCCCAAGCTTCCCTAACGTCTATCATCCAAAATTTCACCATACCATGATTCAAGTTAAACTTGGTCTCTTTTAACTAATCCTAATTACCCGGGTATTTTTTAGTTTACCCTGTCGGGTAGGTTAGTTTTGGAGGTGCCAGCTATTCTGGAGCCTCCCCCTGGATTATTGGCCATTAATTTAAGTTTTAATTTTAGGCTTGTGTCGATTCTTTTTATAGTTATAGTTAACTTGGTGATAATTTTGTTGTTTCTTAAACTGTTTAGATTTTGAATTTGATTTAGGTTTGTATTTTGGATTTTGGTTTGGTTTATTTAATTTTATATAATGTATTTTTTCTTTAGGTATATAATATTGATTAAGTCCTACTTGCGTGGTCAGACACGCTTTCGGAACCCAAGCTAAATTGGTTGACTTGTATTGGGTTATTAATGATTTGAAGGTTTTATTTGAATTCGACTTATATCCTAGTCCGGTTTTATTATAACATGCTTTTTGATTATTTAGGATTAAGTCTAGATTTTTTGATCTTGTTGTAAATTTTTCTAGCATTTCTTTTAAATCTTTAACATCATTTTTTAACGATAGATTTTCCTCTTCAAGTGTTAGATCTTGAGTTGGATTCGAATTTTTTAATTGTTCCTTGAGGTTTTGATTTTCCTCAAGAAGTGATTTGTTTTCATTTTCTAATTTAGTTAATTTACTATTTAAACAGAAAATAATTCTAAAATTTTTTTTGTTTAAATTAAAGTATACCTCATTCGGGCCTTCGGAAACGAGTACGGACTCGTGGCTTGTTTCGGGTTCAGCCCGTCTTCATCTGATTCGTTCTCCGATTCTGTTTCGTAGGCCATCAGCGCGAGGTGGTTGGAGTCTTCGGTTCTCCACCGTCTTATTCATCTCCGGACGATTCGTCCCACGTTGCTTTGAGGGCTTTCTTTTTCTTTAGTTTTGGACATTCGTTCTTGTAATGTCCCTTTTTGTTGCATCCAAAGCAGGTCACATTTTTGTTGTTAGAGTTGGAGGTGGAGTTGATCTTCTATAGTCCTTACTGGTAAAGTTCCTCTTTCTCCTAGTGAACATTTTTCTTACCAAGTTCACTAGGTGTTCTTCGTCATTTGAATCTTGATCGGAGTCTTCTTCAGGTTTGATTCTTGACTTTTCTTTTTTGGAGGAACCTGCAAATAGAGCTATACCTTTCTCGGCCCGTTTAGAGTTAGTTTGCTCGTGTAATTCTAATTCACAAAATAGCTCGTCTAACTTTAATTTAGAAAGATTCAAAGAAATTTTATAGGCATCCACTATTGATGCCCATAATGCATTTCGAGAAAACAAGTTTAGGACGTACCTTATAACGTCTCAGTTCTCCATCTGGTAGCCAATCGTGTGGAGTTCATTGAGGATGTCCTTGATCCTCATGTGTAAATGGTTTGTCATCTCTCCTTCCCACATTTTAATATTAAATAATTTATTTAACAGAAGGTCTCGTTTTGTTACCTTAGCATTAGTCGTTCCTTCGTGCGATTCGATCAGCTTGTCCCATAGCTCTTTTAGCGTTTTGTGTGGACCGACTCTGTTCAGTTCTTCTCTTGTCAATCCGCACTGTAGAGTGTTGATCGCTTTATTTTCTGTTGATGCTTTTTTCTTGAGATCTGCTGTCCAGTCTTCAGGATCCACTAGATTCCCGGCGTTGTCCACTGGAATTTTGTAAGGTTTCGTAATGCTCATCCACTGGTCGAAGTCTGTTTTGAGGTAGACCTCCATGCGCTTCTTCCAGTAAGGGAAGTCGTCCCCGTTGAAGAGTGGAGGTCGCACTGTGCTGAATCCTTCTTGTTGGGACATTCTGTGTATAGGTAAATAACAAAAAAAAATCCCAAGACTTGGTCTTGGATTAGTAGTGCGGGAAGAGAAAAATAGAGAGAAAAAAAATCTAGATTCGTGTTGCACTAATTTAAATTGATTAGAGAAATATTAAGTTAACGAAACACCAGTTTTAAAATTAATTATTAAAAAAAATAAAAACAATTCACCCCTGTCTGATTGGTGGTTGCACCAAATCAGAGCGGTACCTGCTCTGATACCACTTGTAGGACCGTTAGATTCGATAGAGGGTGGGGTGAATATCGATTCGAAAAAACAAGAGTTTTAAACGCAGCGGAAAAGTAAAATAGACACAGTGGTTTTACTTCGTTCGGAGCCTGTGACGACTCCTACTCGAAGGCCCGTGGTCCTTGACCACTTTCGGGCAATCGTGGAGGGGTTTTCTGAGCAACTCGAAGAAGCAGAAGTTGTTTGTTGAGTTATTTTGCAACTTCTGGTCGAGGCTTCTTATATAGGCCATTTCGGGCGCCCGGAATTCCTCTGGGCGCACCTAGACCACGTGGCTCGGCCACTCCGCGTGCGCCACATCAGCTTCTCGATAGGTTTTGGGTTCAGGGAGCTCGGACCAGCTGGGGGAGCCAAGATCCCTTCCGGGTGCCCGGACCTGCTTTCTCCAGAAACTTCCTTTTCTACAAAACAAAGTTAGTCGAGGCATAAAATAATATAGAATATAAGAAATGCGACAATCCGACAGATAAGTTATAACTTAGAGTTTCGTAGAGAATCTAGGTCGAATCAACGATCGACTTAGACATCCGAAATGGATCTAAGCCGGATCGACGCCTAATGTCCCCTTCCCGGGAACGCGTCCTCACAGTCACTCCCTTCCAGTGACTTACCTTTCTTACCTGCCAGACGTCCGGTCAGCCCGTCGACCCGTCTGGACTTCTCGCCAAGCGTCCGGTCAGCCCGTCGACCCGCTTGGACTTCTCGCCAGCTATCCGGTCAGCCCGTCGACCTAGCTGGACTTCTCGTCAAGCGTCCGGTCAGCCCGTCGACCCTCTTGGACTTCTCGCCAGCTATCCGGTCAGCCCGTCGACCTAGCTGGACTTTTCCTGCACACTCGATCAAAGTGTCAGACAACAACAAAACTAACTTAACCTATTTGTCATTCATCAAAACCTGGGTTAAATCGTTAGTGCTAACCGCACCAACAAAATATGATTGCATAATTAACCTTTTATAAAAAGTAAATTTATGCTAGGTATACATTATGGATGACCTGTAACGAGAAGGACATCAACCGTAGTGACATTGTCGAACCTCGCCTCTATCGTATCCACGTCGAGCTCCTCAAGACAACTCCTTGAGTACAAGTCTCTCCTTCAAAAGTTACCAACCACGAGCAAAGAAGAGGGATCAAGAGGAAGAATAAGAGAAGCACATAAGGGAGAGTTTTTTCTCCCTTGTGGTGATCATGGCAATAAGAGGGAGCACCCTCTTGTTGATAGTGGGAGAGAGAGGAGAGGGAGAGGAGGATTGGGTTTCCAAAAGTCAATCAACCAAATAATAAAACTTATATATAATTCTCTCCCAATTATATTTGTATATAATCCTCTTTAATAAGTTGAATTATAAAGCTCAAATTTAACTCATTATCCCTTAACCAAAAATTAGCCCATTAACCCCTTAATTTAGTTCGCAACTAAATCAAGTTGTTTCATGACTAATTCATGATTAAATCAAATATGGTTCAACTCTACCATAAGATATGTAGCTCATCCGCACTTCCATCGTGATAAATATTTCCATATTTGTGTTATGTATAGTCCAACTAAGCATTTATCTCTTGATATAAGAATCATATTCTTTAACTCGTTTTACGTCTTTTAGAGACTCGTTAGTGTTGGATTGTGACGCACGTGAGAGGAGGGGAGGGTGAATCACGTGGTTTTTAAAACACTTCTTTTTCGGTTTTAAAAAACTCGAGTACTCAGTGGAAAGAAAGAAAGAAAGCACTAGAAAAACACGAGCGGTTTTTAATTGGTTCGGAGCCATCGGCGACTCCTACTCCAAGGCCCAGGTCCCGCGGACCTATCGATGGACAAACTACTAAAAACCTCTTCTGGTACCCTCGGAAGAGATAATCGAATACAAAAGGTTAGGTCAAGTGTAACACACTGCACTTGCCCTTTTATAGTAGTTAAGTATAAAGACAAAAGTTACCAACACTTCTTATGGATTGAAATGAGAGCTCTTCTTGTGTTGATGTCTGTCTGCCGGGTGTGACCAGAACTCCTAGGATCAGTCGTCAGGCTCAGCAGCTTCGTAGTATACTTGTAGCAGCAATCGGGGGCAGTCGGAAGGTTGAAAGAATGCACAGTAGCTCGTATGTAGTTGTTGTGTCCATGCCTCCTGGAAACTACCTTATATAAGGCTTGGAACGCACCTTCCATAAGCATGGAAGACACCTCCAATGAGGCAAAAATCAATTCTGACATCGCTGCGCCTTATCTTCGAACCGGTCAAATTCTATCCGTGGAAGGCACCTTCCATAGCCATGGAAGGCGCCTACAGGTACTGTTCACCCGAAGGCGGCTTTGCTTCTTTGCTTGTTTTCTTGTCCTGCAATAAATGTATTAGTCCAAAATACCCTGCAAGACAAGTGTTAGCACAATATAAAAAATAGAGTAATTAGTTCCTGTCCTCCCAAGACCGGGAACTAATCAATGTCTCAGTTTAAGGATCTCAAATGGACTTAAACTAAACCGACGCCTACTATCCCTCAACTGGGATACGTCCTCGCAGTCACTCTCCTCTAGTGACTTACCTTTACTTATCTTTTGCGAGACATCCGGTCAGGCCGTCGACCAGTCTGGACTTCGTGCTAGCTATCCGGTCATCCCGTTGACCTAGCTGGACTTTGTGTCAGCTATCCGATCGGCCCGTTGCCCTAGCTGGGCTTCGTGCTAGATATCCGGTCAGCCCGTCGATATATCTGGACTTTGTGCCAGCTATCCAGTCAGCCCGTCGACCTAGTTGGGCTTCGCACCAGCTATCAGGTCGGCCCGTCGACCTAGCTGGATTTCTCCTGCACACTCAGTTAAAGTGTTAGATCACACAAAAACTAAATTAACATACATTGTCATTTATCAAAACATGAATTAGATCGTTAGTGTTAACCGCACCAATAATCTCCCCCTTTTTGATGCAATGACAACTTGAGTTAAATTAGTGAAAAAAATGCAAAAAATAAATAAACATATGACATGGTTTAAGTTAGTTTGATTTTGAAGTATCATTTGGTTTTTACTAATTTAATCCACCTAACCCTCCCCCTTTGGCATTCATCAAAAATAATAAGCATTGACAAGTGTAGAAAAATTGACTAAGTAAAGGAAAGAAATTTTGGAGAACAGAAAATTTTTAGGTATACTGGGGGAGCTTAAACTTATTAAAATAAGTTAATAACTTGTTCAAAATAAAGATTTTCAATAAAGAAGTTAGAAATAATTTTCAAAGTTTACTAATTTCACATAATTTTCACACTTTACTATCTTTTCATTAGATGTTCAAAAGATATAAAATTTGAAAATTCTAAAACAAAGTTACAACATTTTCAAAAATGGAAAAAAGTTCTAGAAAAAAGTTTAAAAATTGAGTTTTGAAAATATTTTAACATTTTGAATAATATTTTAAAAATTAAAAAAGATATAAAGGATGTTTTCAAAAATGTCTTTTAAAAAATTTAAGGGTTTCAAAAATAATTTTTAAGTAAAATAATTTTTAAAAACTATGTCAAGTCATTTTCAAAAATTTTGTCAAACTAATTTTTAAAACCTACCTTTAAAACTTTTAAAGACTAAGGAAGTAAAATTTTAAAATAATTTTGTAAAATATTAAAAAAAAAATGCAAGTAGCTTGCAAAATATTAATACTCCCCCTGAACTTGACAATATTTTTAAAATAAAGCAACCAGAAAGTATCCTTAACTATCTAACCTTTAGTTATTTACTAACTATCAGAAGATATCAACTTTCACTTGATTAGTCAGGTTAAGTTTAGTTGATTCAGTTAGTGTTTGACTAAGCTAAATAACGTAATCTAATTACTGTTAGTGTGGTTTTTAATGCCCAGACTTGTATTAATGCACTGATTTAAATATCTTAAGTCCAGACAATCTGCCTATGCATCTCATCCATTTCTAAGTTTAGCAATATACAAATAAATTAATCCTAGTGTGTTGGTGAGATGCTTAAGTTCTAGACCTATAGGAGCATGCATTCTAAAATTTGATCTATACTAAGGCTAAAAATTATTTTGATTTTTTTTTAAAAAAAATTATTTTTAAGTTAAAATTATTTTTAAAATAACTTTTAAGTTAAAGTAGTTTTGAAAAATTTGTAAGTTAAAATATTTTTTAAAATAATTTTTAGAATAATTTTAAGGTTAAAATAATTTTTAAGATAAAATGATTTTTAAAATAATTTATAGAATAATTTTAAATTTTAAATTATTTTTAAAGTAATTTTTAAGTTAAAATGATTTTGAAAATAAGTTTAAAGTTAAAATAATTTTTAAAATAGTTTTTAAGTTAAAATACATTTTAAAATATTTTTTATATTAAAATAATTTTTAAAAGAATAATTTTTAAAATAGTTTTTATGCTAAAATAATTTTAAAATAATTTTTAAATTAAAATAATTTTTAAAATAGTTTTTAAGTTAAAATAAATTTTAAAATAGTTTTTAAGTTAAAATAATTTTTAAAATAGTTTTGAAGTTAAAATAAATTTTGAAGTTAAAATAATTTTTAAAATAGTTTTCAAGTTAAAATAAATTTTAAAATAATTTTTAAAAGAATAATTTTTTAAGTTTAAAATATTTTTTTAAATAATTTTTAAAATAATTTAAAATTGAATTTTCAATTTAATTTTGAATTAAATTTAATTTGATTTAGTTTAATTTAATTTAATTTTAATTTTAATTTAATTCAATTTATTCAATTTAATTAAATTCAATTTATTTAATTTAATTTAATTAAATTTATTTGAATTTAATTTTGGTCATTAGTTATTTCACCCTATTTAAGTTTTCAATCAGGGAATCCTATAATTTTTGTGAGATGAAGTTAAGTTCAATTTTTAAAGTTTGGTTTAACTTTGTGTTAGATTCAGGTTTAGCTTTAGGCTCAATAAACCTGAATCTTTGGATAAACTTCTGGGCTATGGTAAGTCACTTAGGCATCATTAGAGTAATCATGCCTTCGAGGTTTTTCAAATAGTCCTATCCACTGAACTTAGTACAAAACTTTGGTCTAACTAGTTAGGATCCATAAGGGGTAGCTTCAATTAATTCCACTCACCAAATGTACCAGGTCGAAGTCATATCTTTCTAGACATACATAAATAGAGCTTCCCTAACCTACTATCATCCAAAACTTCACCAGTACCGTAAGTCAAGTTAAACTTTGTTCCTTTTTAAGCTAATCCTAATTACCCTGCTGGGTAGGTTAGTTTTGGAAGTGCCAACTAGTTTGGAGCCTCCCCTGAATTATTGATCAGGATTAAATTTTAGTTTTGGGTTTATGTCGATTATTTTTGTAATTGTAGTAGACTTGATGGTATTTTTTAGTTAAGATTTAATATTTAATTTGTAATTTAAATTTAAAATTTTAATTTTGAATTAATTAAATTGGTCAAATTGTTCTTTTTTAAAAGAGTATATTTAATATTTAAATTTTCTTTCCATCTTAAGTTAAGGTTATTTTTAGTGTTTAAGTTTTTAAATTTGAATTGATTAAATTGTTTGAATTATATTTCTTTAAAGGTTTATCTTTTAACTTTTTATTAATTGTTAATTTAAAATTTTCTTTAGTATTTAATTTTGAATTTATTAAATTTGGTTTTGGTTTATTGAAGTGTTTGAATTTATCCTCATATTTTTTTTTGTCTTTTAAGTTTACATTATTAGTTGAATTTATTATATTAGTCCTATCTTTAAAATTTAATTTTAAATTATCTTAGTTTTGGATAGAATTTTCTAGACTGGTATTATCTAGATTATTAAATATTTTATTAAGGTATTTATTGATTTTATCAAAATCCATTTTCTCATTTTTAACTTTTAAATTCAAATTTATTTTAATGTTTGACTTATTTTTGTCTAAATGTTCACTTAATTTTAAATTTTTTGAATTAACTAAATTATTTGAATTAATTTGGTCATTGTTCTATTTGACTAAGTCAAGATTGATGTCGATTTGATCCAAGTCTTGATTGACTTGATCAGAATCTAAATTATTTTGTGGTTTTGAATTTAAATCATGTAAATCTAGATTATCATGCATCATACTTGAGATAATTTCATACTTATCTGAATTATCATGCAGATTGTTTAAACTACTACTGATAGGGGTATTTTGATAAATTATACTAACCTTAAGCGCATCCCCTAATTTAGTAGGCTTTTTGATTGGATTTGACTCGAGTCTAGATTTGATTTTGACTTGATCCTCTAGCTCTAACGACTCCTCGTATAGCTTGATCAACTGGGTCCAAAGTTCATGTGCATTCTTGTACTTTTCTATTCTGCATAAAACATTGTTAGGTAAAATATTACAAATAAGTTTACTTACATTTTTGTTCAGTTCTGAGTCCCGAGAAGATTTTCTCAATATCAACAGATTATCAAAATTTAAACTTCCTAAGAACCATTACATTGCTCGCCTCTAGTAGTTGAACTCTTCTTGATCGTATGGTGGTGGTTCGTGGATGCTCCTTCCTTCTTGAATAGATATTGGTATACTTGCAAAAAATATAGACAAGAAGCAAATTCCAAAACTTTGTCTTGGGGTAAGCAGTGTGGGAGATACAGAAATGAAGATATTTCACTAATTTTTTTTTAAAAATAATAAAATAATAATAAAAAGTACTATGACAAAATTTACCAAAATGGTTATTTTGTCAATTTAAACTAATAGTGAAAAAATTGAAGTGATTTTTTTAAAAAAATATTGAAGGGGGAAAAATGAAAGGCGGTTGCAGCGGTACCTGCTCTGATACCACTTGTTGGATCGTGACACACATGAGAGGAGGGTGAATCACGTGGTTTTAAAACACTTCTTTTCGATTTTAAAAACTCGAGTACGCAATGGAAAGAAAGAAAGCATCATAAAAACATGAGCGGTTTTTACTTGGTTCGGAGCCTTCGGTGACTCCTACTACAAGGCCGGGTCCCGCAGACCTATCGATAGACAATCCACTAAAAGCCCCTTTCGGTATCCCCAGAAGAGAGAATCGAATACAAAATGTTAGGTCAAGTGCAACACACTGCACTTGCCCTTTTATAGTAGCTAAGTACAAAGACAAAAGTTACCAACACTTCTTATGGATTGAAATGAGAGTTCTTCTTGTGTTGATGTATATTTGTCGAGCGTGACCAGAACTCCTCAGATCAGTCGTCGGGATTAGTAACTTCATAATAGAGTCGTAGCAGCA
The DNA here is from genome assembly GCF_018446385.1 of Zingiber officinale. Taxonomy (NCBI): domain Eukaryota; kingdom Viridiplantae; phylum Streptophyta; class Magnoliopsida; order Zingiberales; family Zingiberaceae; genus Zingiber; species Zingiber officinale. Next base: position 85,101,962 of record NC_055993.1, on the reverse strand, counting down.
ATCGGGAGCAGTCGAAAGCTTGAAAGAATGCGTAGTAGCTCGTATGTAGTTGTTGTGTCTATGCCTCCTCGAAATTGCCTTATATCAGGCATGGAAGGCACCTCCAATGAGGCAAAAATCAATCTCGACTTCGCTGCGCCTTATCTTCGAACCGGTCAAATTCTATCCGTGGAAGGCGCCTTCCATAGCCATGGAAAACGCCTTCCATGAACAATACCGAGGCACCTTCCATAGCCATGGAAGGTGCCTTCGGGTACTGTTCATCCGAAGGCAACTTTGCTTCTTTGCTTGTTTTCTTGCCGTGCAATAAATGTGTTAGTCGAAAATACCCTGCAAGATAAGTGTTAGCACAATATAAAAAATAGAGTAATTAGTTTCTGTCCTCCCAGGACCAGGAACTAGTCAAGGTCTTAGTTCAGGGATCCCAAATGAACATAAACTGGACCGACACCTACTGTCCCTCAAATGGGACGTGTCCTCACAGTCACTCTCCTCTAGTGACTTACTTTTACTTACCTTTTGCCAGACATCCGATCAGCCCATCGACCAGTCTAGACTTCGTGTCAACTATCCGATCATCCCGTCGACCTAGTTGGACTTCGTGCCAGCTATCCGGTCGGCTCGTTGACCTAGCTGGGCTTCGTGCCAGATATTTGGTCAGCCCGTCGACATATCTGGACTTCGTGCCAGCTATTCGATCGACCCGTCGACCTAGTTGGGCTTCGCATCAACTATCCAGTGGGCCCGTCGACCTAGCTAGATTTCTCCTACACACTCAGTTAAAGTATTAGATTACACAAAAACTAACTTAATCTACTTTGTCATTCATCAAAACCTGAGTTAGACCGTTAGTGCTAACTGCACCAACAGTTAGTGCATGTGACCTAATAGGTTTCTGGTTTATCTTGGTCATCCATAATTAACTATTTAATTATAGAATGATTATGAGTAGCACCTAGTAGTACATTATGATCTCCAATTAGTCGGAAAAATCATTGTTGATCTTAGAACTAATTCTAAACCCTTCAGCAACTACAGTGAGTCGTGTCTTGTTTCTTTCACTCGTCTTATACCCACTTAGTTCAGAACATGGTCTATGTGTCTGTCTCCACTAGACTGACTACGTCACACCTAGCCCAAATAATACTTCCTCGTTCTATGAATTTAAATTACTCGTACATGTGTACAAGAGTCTTATACTCTTAACATACGATACTTTGGTCAAAGACTTTGAGTAATAATCCTAACGAGTGGTCATAGGGTATGCATCTTCTCGTAAAGAGCGGTGAATCCTTTGTGGGCTATCCAAACATCTTTGGACATTTTGACTTATACCCAATCATCTCGGGTCCACACCTCAATGAGGTGCTTACTTAAGATGTCAAAGTATAAGTCTCCATGACTAAGATGAATTGTATACCTTAAGTCGAAGGAAACTTGCACTCATGCTGTAGTAAGAACTTCACAGACATATCCATATATATAGATAATCATATGCAGTCTTACAGTGAGTCACTCCAATGAACTAGTTACCATAACTAGCATTCACGTTTAACTCTCGATATCTCAATGTCTCTAGCCAATGAGAAAACAGCTACTTGGCGAACCAAGGAGTATAACTCGTGCTAGTCTTACAGAATTGGTGATGTCCGAATGCATCAATTCAACGACCAGAGAAATTCTAATACGTTCATAATTTCACATATAGAGATAATCACTAGTTGTGATTTAATCACAATTTCTCTCATGCTATGAATTATATTGCGGACATTCAGTAAATGAGTTTAAGACAATCAAACATATAACATACACTCAAATAGTGAATCTATATTTAGTAAATTCGTAAGGCGATTGCCTTAGGACATCCCTTTAAATCTAACAATGAGGACCCTGTTGGGACCTTGATGTCCGCTAGAGGGGGGTGAATAGCATCTCACCCAAATCGATCGCTTCCTATAATATTAGTTCACAGCGGAAATAAAAAAACAAATACTAACAAGAGAAAACAAACCTAACACGTTGATTTAACATGGTTCGGAGATAAAGCTCCTACTCCACGGCTGTCCGTAAGGTGGACGATCCCGATCCGTCGGTGGATGATTCCCCGGAAAACCTCCGGCTAGCTCAAGCTCCTTGTCGGTGGAGAAGCCTTACCACAAACACTTGAATACAAGCATACCGATCACACGAAGGCTTGGGAGACTCTAATAGACTTTAACCAAGTCTATTTCGTCAACTATGCCCAAGCACCCCGAGCTCTATTAAATAGAGCTCGAGAAGAAAACACTAATCTGTTTTCCCGCTACCAGTCGACTGGTCCTTTAAGTGAAGCTGACCGTTACCCAACGGTCGACTACCAGTCGACTTCTACAGTGTACCAGTCGACTGCTACAGTGTACCAGTCGACTGCTATAGTGTATCAATTGACTTCTACAGTGTTGCTACAGTGTCGCTACAGTACTTCTGCAGTAAACCTTAAAACCATAAGATTTCGCCCTGAGTACAATCACTCAGCACTCGTCCTCGCCCGACCAACCTAGACTTAGCCTTCTAGCCTCCTCCATCAACCTCGCATCCCTCGGATGTCTCCCCATCCTTCATGTCTTGTCTTCTGGAGCTTCCTTCGGCCTTGTCCTTATTGTCGGGTCTTCTTTTGCCAAGAGGCTCCTCACCTCCGGGACTTCATCCATTGTCAAGTCACACTTGGACTTACGTTGCCAAGACTACATACTTGGACTTACACCGCCAAGACTCATCCTTGGACTTTTCTCCTCTGCCAAGATTACACTTGGACTTTCTTTATTGTACCTGTATCCTGCACACTCACAATGCATATCAAATACAACAATAAATCTAACTTAAATCTTTGCCTAAATATCAAAACCTAGGACACCCTAGATTGCTCCAACAGACCCCTCCACTACACCAAATCAAGAAAAATCCAAAGAAGTCGATTCATTGGACCAAGAGGAAGAGGACTCCAAGGTTGAGAGGTGCTCAATATCGAAAGAAGAGGAGGAGATTCAAGAAGATCCATCCTCAATGGAGTGCAACGATAAAGGCAAAGAGGGATCATACTCTTTGTTTCATGTGCATGAGGATCTAGATTAAAAAGGCCTTCGCCTCTAGGATTGAGGGAGAACATCATTCGTTGACACCGGAATAAGAAAAAGCTTCTACCTCTAGGTCAAATGGAGAGGAAGATGGTGCCACCTTCACAAGTCAAGAAAAATAAAATGGAGGATCATGTGTCAACCCTACAAGTAAAGGTATAACAATTTCAATGGTAAATAATAAAAGTCATATTATTTGTTTTAAGTGTAGAGAGCATGGGCATTACAAAAGCAAGTGTCCTAAGTTGACCAAGAAGAAGGGTCAACTGTCAAGTGACATCCAAGGATAAAGAGAAGTCAAAGGAGGCCGGTCTCATGGTACGTAAAGGCAAGGAGCACATTGTGTTTCTCTTGTAATCAAAGATGACATTATCGAAGCCAATGTACAAAGGGGAAGAATTCGGCTAAGAACAAAGGAGAAAGCTCAAGTCAAGGGGAGTGTCCAAGAATAACAATAAGGTACTATTAGGAAATGGTACTTATATAATTCATCATAAAAAACATGCAAGTTCAAATTTATATTACTTTAATATTATTTATCATAAAAATATGAAGCATAATAGAGTTAAATATATATATATATATATATATATATATATATATATATATATATATATATATATATTGATCCTGTCCGAATCGCCGAACCAAGGGACGCTGGGCACGCGGCGCTCTCCTAGTCAATGGCACAGGCCTCCGAAGCTCCGGCGTTCCTGCACAGAAGTCAGGCCGGGGAGGTTCCCGGCGACGACCCTCCGACGCTCAAGTCAGGCAAAGCTCACAGCAAGAAGTGGCTCCCAATATCAGAGAAGGCGTACCTCCGGCGAAGTGTGAGGACCCTTATATAGGGCTACGGGAGCTTGGTGCATACAAACCGAGGTGCACACGTGTCCTATACCATACCGCAGCATGGGCTTGTCAGAAGAGCATGTCTGACGCCATACTGCTACAGTCTGAGCGTCTCTTTGATGGGACAGCCGAATCCTTTGTCGTACGATATGGAGTATGGCCTAGTCCTCGAACATGCCTATTGTCAGCAACAGGAGTTACTAAGATGACGTCCCTACTGTCCCATACCTTTTGACTTCCTCTTCCCGGATCAACCATCAAGCCGCTCAGCCAGAACATTCGCCTTTGATCTGGCGTAGGTGTTCGCCCATCCGGGAAGGTTCAGGGTCGTCGCGTGCTTGGCTCTCATAGCCTGACATCCTGGCCGAGCGGGCAAACTACTCGGCATGCTTCCGTTCGGCTCGGCATGCTTCTGTTCGGCTCAGCATGCTTCCGTTCGGCCCGGCATTCTTCCGTTCGGCGCGAACTTGGGGTTGAACTTCACGTGCCTTTGACCCTCCGCCCATGAGGGTCCCCCGTCCTTACCACCGGATCACATGCCTCCCCTTCAAGTCTAGTCGAAGGAGGTGCATAGTCCGACTGACTGGACGCCCGTAGTGCCTAGCGGCGCATCCAAGAAATCATCCTCCGCTTCTCCTCGTTAATCACCACTCATCCCGCCTCTCTTGCGTTTTGCAAGGGATTTCTACAAGTGTTTTGAATATCTGGTCCGCTCGGGTCTTCTTCCGGCCGGAGGGTTTATAGTCGCCGGCGCGACTCGATTTTTAACGTCGGAGCTCGACGGTCTTCCGCTCGGAGGGTTTATAGACGCCGGTTCGTCTCTCGATATTTAACGTCGGAGCTCGACGGTCTTCCGCTCAGACGTTTATAGGCTCGTCTCGATTTTTAACGTCGGGCTCGATTTTTCGGGGTTATAGACGGCGGCTCGTCTCTCGATATTTAACGCCGGAGCTCGGCGGTCTTCCGCTTGGAGCGTGACGCCGGCTCGTCTCGATATTTAACGTCGAGCTCGGCGGTCTTCCGCTTGGAGGATAGACGCGGCTCGTCTCGATATTTAACGCCGGAGCTCGGCGGTCTTCCGCGGGCGTTTATAGACGCCGGCTCGTCTCGATATTTAACGCCGGAGCTCGGCGGTCTTCCGGCTGGAGGCGTCTCTCGATATTTAACGCCGGAGCTCGGCGGTCTTCCGGCTTTATAGACGCCGGCTCGTCTCGATATTTAACGTCGGAGCTCGGCGGTCTTCCGCCCGGACGTTTATAGACGCCGGCTCGTCTCGATATTTAACGTCGGAGCTCGGCGGTCTTCCGCTTGGACCGTTTATGTCTCTCGATATTTAACGCCGGAGCTCGGCGGTCTTCCGCTCCGGCGTTTATAGACGCCGCTCGTCTCGATATTTAACGCCGGAGCTCGGCGGTCTTCCGCTCGGATTATAGACGCCGGCTCGTCTCGATATTTAACGTCGGAGCTCGGCGGTCTTCCGCTTGGAGGTAGACAGCGGCTCGTCTCTCGATATTTAACGTCGGAGCTCGGCGGTCTTCCGCCCGGAGTATAGACGCCGGCTCGTCTCGATATTTAACGCCGGAGCTCGGCGGTCTTCCGCTTGGACGTTTAGACGCCGGCTCGTCTCGATATTTAACGCCGGAGCTCGGCGGTCTTCCGCTCGGACGTTTATAGGCGCCGGCTCTCTCGATATTTAACGTCGGAGCTCGGCGGTCTTCCGCTTCGGACGTTTATAGACGCCGCTCGTCTCGATATTTAACGCCGGAGCTCGGCGGTCTTCCGCCCGGACGATTTATCCGCTCGTCTCTCGATATTTAACGCCGGAGCTCGGCGGTCTTCCGCTCGGGCGTTTATAGACGCCGCTCGTCTCGATATTTGACGCCGGGGCTCGGCGGTCTTCCGCTCGGACGTTTATAGACGCCGGCTCGTCTCTCGATATTTAACGTCGGAGCTCGACGGTCTTCCGCTCGGACGTTTATAGACGCCGGCTCGTCTCTCGATATTTAACGTCGGAGCTCGACGGTCTTCC